>NC_054824.1:33788858-34089658 GCF_018345385.1 Vulpes lagopus
ATCAATAAATTCTGAACAGTTCTATATAAGTATGATGGACAGGTCCTGGCATAAGGGCAGTTTTAGTTTGCAATGACTTTAAGTCAAGAGAATGGAAGAAGATTGGAAACCTTAGTTTCAAGAGTGACAGCTAGATAAGTTACGGAAACCAGAAGAATTCAGGAAATCATGTTAAAATTTAATATCTACCAAGATGTTATTGAAACATTTTCTCTCTATAATCACCCTCATTTTTATTCAGAGATAGCCAAACCAAGACTAATTCGTTTGTTTTTTAAAGATTTTATTTACTTATTCATGAGAGACACAGGCAGAGGAAGATGCAGGTTTCCTGCAAGGAGCCTAATATAGGACTGGATCCCGGATTCCCAGATCATGCCCAGAGCAGAAGGCAGACACTCAACCACTGAGCCACCCAGGTGTCCCAAGACTAATTCATGTGTAAAACAAGTCCAGTTTTAATAAACTTGACCTAGTTATTTAAATAAGCTCAGTAAAACCAGTGATTGATTATATAGACCTTGTAAAATCTGCTTTGCTGGAAATTTTTATAAGGAATCTCTAGATTGAACTTTTAGTAGCCTCTCTAGGCCAGAAGCCAAAGGCAAACACTTGCTATCAGACATGCCTGTAATACCTATAGACTTGGGTGAATTCCTCTTCTCAAAGTCACCAAAATATCTCAGGGTTCCTGCACCTGCCAGGATGACATTCTTTACTCACCTGGTAAGGCTGCTGGGAACTCTGTAAGCAAAGTACCAGGCCAACATTTCTAAGGGGCTCTATTGGCTCCATAAAGTCAACCTTAGTTCCTTAAAGCTGTCTGATCATATCTGAGTTCATGCATGTCTCTCATGTACGACATTCCAGTCAAAGCCTTGGTAAAATAATCAATGTTTCCAATGATATCCTGTTACAAGGGGAACAAATTCTTATTGAACTTACGCAAATAATTGTAATTACCATGATAGAAAGAATACTCATTAAGACTTTCCTGAATTTCAGGGAGTTCAGGTTAGAGAGAAAAGTTAAATGCTTCAATTTGTTCACAAATACTTTATCTCATTTCTGTAAATCATAGTTATTTTAAGAGAAATTTCCTTTAATCGGGAAAAGCAAGTATTAGAGAACTAGCAATATTTCAAACAAGAGTCACAAAGACTATAAAGATATTCTGCAATTTATTTAGTCCCATGATACTAATTCTTACTCAGTTTTTTTTTTTTCTTACTCAGTTTCTTTTTTTTTTTTTTATTTATTTATGATAGTCGCACAGAGAGAGAGAGAGAGAGAGAGAGAGAGAGAGAGGCAGAGACACAGGCAGAGGGAGAAGCAGGCTCCATGCACCGGGAGCCTGACGTGGGATTCGATCCCGGAGCCTGACGTGGGATGGGATTCGATCCCGGGTCTCCAGGATCGCGCCCTGGGCCAAAGGCAGGCGCCAAACCGCTGCGCCACCCAGGGATCCCTTCTTACTCAGTTTCAATGCAGCCTTTTTACTTCTAGAAATTCTTACACATTTTAGTTTTATGATCTTGAAGATATCAATTCCTATATTTGTCAAAAGCTCTTTTTATAAATCTCCTTGAAGATGAAACACATTTCACAAGAGAATAAGAATAATAACTACAAATGACAAAAGACTCAAGAATGGACATTGTTAAAGATCTGATGAGAATTCATTATAGTATAGCTGACAAGGAAATTCAGTTTTTTCTGTGATACATAACACTTCAATAATCACAATATTAAGTGATGGCCTTTACCTAAACATATTAAAACTTTCAGAAATTGCATATAACTTCTAGAATAGTTATAGAATTTACTCAAACAGCATAACCCAAGGCTTATCATTTGTTTAACAGTGCTTGTGGAGTAACTTAACATACCAAATAAAAAGGCCTAATTAGAGACTTCATTTACAATTCAAATTTCAGGGAAGTTTGTTAAAATCCTCAAAGTTTTAAAACACCTGCTTAAATAAGATTACAGATACTCAAAGACCTGATAAAGACAAAACATAGAAACTAGTTTTTCTGGGCAGATAAAGAGAAGACAGGATAAAAAAAAAAAAACCTTGTTTACATTTTCTTATCAAGAGCACATCAAGGTCCAAGAAAACTTTGATTTTAATAGAGACAAAGCAGAATTTCAATCTTGTACCAGTGTATTTTTAAAATCCAGTCATTTTAAGTTTAGTCCAACCTCAAGGCATATAAAATTTATTTTCAAAGATTTCCCTATTTTCATCAGTCTTAATTATATTTAACAGAATTTTAACTCTTAGAAACTTGAGACTCCAGTGAAAACTAAGTAGTAACCAACTGTGAATTGTTACATCAGAATTCTTTAAATGGCAAATTTATGAATCAATTAAGCATAAAGCATGTTTTCCAACAGACTCAAATATCCTTAGTTTCTCTACAATAAGAAGTCAAAAGCTGATAAAGCTTATGTTTAGTAATCAATGCTTTAGTATTTTATCTCATTTGGAAAAGACTTAGATGTCCAATGAACTCAATTTCATCCAAGCAAAACTTTAAAGTTTCAGTTTACCAAAGGCTTTGAAATTATCATAACAATTACCCATGAAAACTCTGAGACAGATAAAGTTAACCATCATTTTAAGACATTTTTTTGCTGACAAACTGCAACAGAAAATCAAGTTTATTTGACCTTTACTAAACCTTGGTAGAATAAAAGTATTATATAAAATGCTGATAACTATAAAGACCTGTTCAATTAAACCAACAGACTTAAATTAGTTAAAATACCGAATATGTTCCAGTTGGGTCCACCTAAAAGTCAATCAATTTATTTCCCACTGTCAATTTTTACCTGGGGCACTGGTGGGGAAACCTGAAGTGAGCAGTGTAAGTCCAAGGGTTAGCTCTTTACTCCTTGACAGTGAGGAGGGACCAATGGTGATGGAGGCACCCATGATGAAGTAAGAGCCAGTTATGTAGGTCCTACCCAAGGTGGTACAGAAACAGGAGGGGGAGGGGAAGGCAGAAGAGGGAGGTGCTGACAAGACTAAAAGGCAGATATAAAACCAGAGGGCAGAGAAAGGAGTCCTAGTCCTAAAACTTGTCAGCTAGGATAGATGAGCAGACCCATGTTTCTTCTATCAAGTGGAAAAAGGCAGTCCATGTCAGGTTAGAGAAGATAGGCAACTTAACTGAAACAAAAGGAGTTTTGTCAGCTGCTTGGGAATATTCCTTAAAATCCCCTTTCCAAGACTAACGAGAGACAATTAATTGGTTTCAATTATCATAGGAAATGAATAAGTGGGAGATCTCCACATTACAAGAGTAACCTGGATCTATTAGGAAGAAGTGAGAGAGTCAGTATTGCCTTCCTTAGGGATGGTCTGTGTTTCCCTCCAGCAACCTGGATTAGCTATGAGGAAGCCTATTTAGATATTCATCCAATATATCAGGAGGGGAGTTACTAGCCTGATTAGTGGCCAAACACATTCTGCAAGAGGCGTGTAGGTTAGGGTCCTCATTTAGAGCCATGAAGGCCTGGACCTAGGGTATCTCTGTCCATTTGCCCTGTTTCCTACAGAAGAGATCTAACTGATAAATCATATATAAGCTTGATGTCCTATTTATAGATCATTTTTCCTTATCTCCTAAGGAGTACTGAGCCCATGCAGTGTTATAGAAGAAGACCAATTTTTCTTTTGTTTTGTTTTGTTTTGTTTTTAATCTTTGCAATCCAAATTGTTTCCAGTGGGTTAACAGGCATCCTAAGGGAGAGTCCTTGAGAACTGAGGAAGAAGCCTAGAAGGTCCATTACCAAGAAAATCGCCCGGACTCCCTGGTGGCATCCTATGCAGGATATGTCAGAGGTTCCCAATGTCAAAACAGCCAGAGGCATCCCTTGAATGAAATTGCTATGATCACCACCCTACCCTGTAAGAGGGAAGCCAGCATGCTTCCTACCAAACTGCTTTCCCATTGTGTTCTAGACTTCAAATAAGTGTTGGTGAATGGACCAAAATACCTTGCTATGCTGTGCCTTGAAGAATCCACAGTTTTTAACCCATGGAAAAGACAATAAAAGTTTTGCAAGGGGAAATTACCCAATTTTGTAATTTAGGTAGTTAGTAGGGGACTTTGATGGAAAGCAGTAAAGATAGAAATCCATCATAATCTAAGCCATATTCCTACACATGTAATCCTTACAGTCAATTTCCTTAGGAAACGGTTCCCAGTAGTTTTAATTCATACTGGTACTGATTTCAGCCAGCTCCAAGTGGGGGTCTCATGGCCAGAGTGACTAGACCAGAGATGTGAAAGAGATCACATTAGACCAATGAGGAGGAAATCCTACACAAGAATCAAGATTGAGAGCTGTTCCAGTGACTTAGTGGCTGTCCTGTGCCCAAGAAAGATAACTTTGTGTAAGAGTAGGAAAAAAGAGAGAGCATCAAGTTTCTGGGTCTTACTACCATTCTAGCCATGGTAATAGCTTCCAGGCAAAAGGCAGGCTTTTTATTCTCTCCCATAGAGTAGTCATGGACTGGAGTATTGCAGCCTGAGCACATGGAAGTGTTCCAATCAGATGATACTCTTGAAAAGTCTCTGAAATAAAACTAAAGGAAGAGGAAGTTTACATCAAGGCTAAGAGTCCAGATGAGAATACTCAGTCCCCACACTGAGCACCAGAATGATGTGATTTGATGTTGGGGTCTGAGAGCGAACGGTCCAGAAAAAATTCATGAGATGTTTATGGTGGTTTTATTTAAGCACAGGGACAGGAGGCTTGCAAAAGAGCTTATTGATTATATACTTTTATATTGGGGGAAGCAGAGATAAAACAAGTTTCCAAAAGGATTTTCATGTTAAAGAAGATTTACCAGATCCTGAAAGTCTGGCTATTGTTAAGCTAAGGTTGCTTTTTGCCTTTAGCAAAATGTTATCATTAAGACAGTTGGGAGTTCCTGGAGGAATGTCATAATCAGCTTAAGTATTTGTCAATGGGCTGCAAGTTGTAAGGAAATTTAATTTTTTCAACATTTTCTTTTGCCTTTGTTCTGCACATCAGTTGTAGCTACAATAAACATTAAACATAATGCAACTCTTAGTAAAATTAAAATCTGATACTACAACCCTGTTTATTTCAGTTCCTATTATTTAATACGTAATTTCCAGCTTTAGGAAAAAAAAAATTACAAAGTGTGCTGTGATGCTTAGTTTTATGTATCAATTAGACTGGGCCAGGGGGTAGTCAGATATTTAGTAAACCATTATTCCTGGTATGTTGGTAAGGGCATTTTGGATGAAATTAACATTTGAATCAATAAGCTGTGTAAGGCAGATTGCCTTCCCTATGGTGAACAGGATTCAATCTATCAACTGAAGGCCTGACTAGAACAAAAAGGCTGAGTAAAGTAAGGGAGAATTCCTTCTGTTTGACTGCCTCAGAGCTAGGATATCAGTCTCTTCCTGCTTTTAGACTCAACCTCTTCCTAGGTGTTGAGATTACTGGCTTTTGGACTGTACACCATCAGATGTTGGTTCTCAGGCTTTTGGACTGGAACTAGAATTATATCATCAGCCTTCCCATGTCTCCAGCTTGCTGACTGGCAGTTTTTTTTTGTAATATTTTTATTTAATTTATTATAGTCACAGAGAGAGAAGAGAGCAGAGACACAGGCAGAGGGAAACAGGCGTCTGCACCAGGAGCCCGATGTGTATCAGTCTCCAGCTTGCTGACTGCAGTTTTGAAAATGGTCAGTCTCCAGAATCATCTGAGTCAAATCCTTATAATTCCTTATAATAAATAAAAGGATAGATGACAGGTGAAAAAAAGGAGAAAGAAGAAAGAAAGAAAGAAAGAAAGAAAGAAAGAAAGAAAGAAAGAAAGAAAGAAAGAAAGAAAAGAAAGAAAGAAAGAAAGAAAGAAAGAAAGAAAGAAAGAAAGAACATCCTATTGATTCTATTTATTTTGGAGAACTATGACTAATTCATATCCTAAAATGAAATGAAAAAAAGCATAGTGTGAATAGACAAAGCAAACATCAGAAACAGACTCCTATATGACACAAATTTGGAATTATCAGTTAGGGAATTTAAAGTAATTATGATTAATATGTTAAGAATGGAAATATATTAATGGAAAAAGTAGATAACATGCAAGAACAGCTGGGTAATATAGGCTGAGAGAAGGAAATTCAAAGAAAGAATAAAAAAGAAATTTTGGATATAGGAACACAGAGACAAAAATGCCTTATTGGGCTCATTAGTACTTAATACAACTAAGGAAGGAATAAGAGATAGATATAGATATAGATATAGATATAGATATATAGATATAGATATATAGATATCCACACTTATATGTATATCTATCTATCTCTTTCAAGATAAGACCATATAAATGTTGTTATGTGTATATGTATATATATATATATATAAAGAGACAATGACCACATAAGCATGGGTTTATTTCTGGACTCTGTGCTTGTTCTCTTGATCAAATTGTCTGTTTTTGTGCCAGCACCATGCTGTATTGATTACTACAGCTTTGTAGTATATCTTGAAATCTGGGACTGTCATACTTCCAGCTTCGTTCTTCTCAAGATAACTTTGGCTATTTGAGGTCTTTGGTGGTTCCATACAAAACTTAGGATTGTTTGTTCTAGTTCTGTTCTATTTATGCTAAATGGAGTAATTAATCGAGAAAAACAAATATCACACTATATTACTTATATGTGGAATCTAACAACAAATGAACAAACAAGAAAAGCATCCCCCAGCCCCTAGACTCTTAAAATAGAACAAACTGGTGGTTGCCAAAGAGGACATCAGTGGGGCCATAGGCAAAATGGATAAAGGAGTTTAAGAGGTATAAACATATTTATAAAATGAATAAGATATGGAGATGAAAAGTACAGCAGAGAAACTTGAGGGCACCTGGGTGGCTCAGTGGTTGACCATCTACCTTTGGCTCAGGTCATGATCCCAAGGTCCTGGGATCAAGACCCGAATCAGGCTCCCCACAGGGAGCCTGCTTCTCCCTCTGCCTATGTCTCTGCCTCTCTCTGTGTGTCTCTCATGAATAAATAAATGAAATCTTTTTTAAAAAAGAAAAGAAAATATGTTCAATAATATCTTAATAACTTTTTTTTAAACACTCTTGCCATTTCCTGTTACCTGATTGTTTTTGTTTTAAGATTTTATTTATTTATTCATAGAGACACAGCTAGAGAGAGAGGCAGAGATGCCCGATGTGGGACTCGATCCTGGGTCTCCAGGATCATGCCCTGGGCTGCGGGCGGCGCTAAACCGCTGTGCCACCAGGGCTGCCCTATCTTAATGTTGGACCCTGGCTCACGGGTGCCAACGTGTCCCGGTGGACGCCCCAGAGACTCAGACCCCAGACAGGCAGATGCAATTAGCAAGAGGGTTTATTGGACGTTTGTGCAAACGGGCTCCCGCCTCCGAAGAGGAAGAGAGCCCCGATTAGCAATTACAGGTATCTTTTAAAGGTAAAAGAAAAAAACCCGCTTCAAGACAAAAGAACCGTGGGAGTCGCATAGCATTCAGGTTACCGATTTCTCAGAAGGTCAACATGAACCTATTCAGGGACATTCCAATCAGGGTGTGGGGGAAATGGTTTTCTTATCACAAACAGAATGCTTTTTGTTGCTAAAACTTCAGGAAGGCACCTGGATGGGCTGCCTCTGGATTAGGGCTGATCCTACTTACAGGGGGGTTTCTTCATTAATAACTTTGTATGGTGAGGGATGCCTGGGTGGCGCAGCGGTTTGGCGCCTGCTTTTGGCCCAGGGCGCGATCCTGGAGACCCGGGATCGAATCCCACATCGGGCTCCCGGTGCATGGAGCCTGCTTCTCCCTCCGCCTGTGTCTCTGCCTCTCTCTCTCTCTGTGACTATCATAAATAAATAAAAAATTAAAAAAAAAATTTAAAAAAAAATAACTTTGTATGGTGACAATGACTACACTTATTGCAGTGAGCATTATATAGGATTGTCAAATCAATATATTGTACATTTGAAACTAATATAATATTGTATATCAATTATACTTTAAAAACTGAAAAAACTCACGAGGAGGAAGAGATAATCTGAATATGTCGATATCGATTAAAGAAATTAAACCAATAATTAAAAGGCTTCTTAGGTAGAATGCAGCAAGATCATATCGTCTAAATGGTTAATTCTGCTAAACATTTATGAAAGAAACAATACCAGTTTTTTAAATCTTTCCCAGAATCTTTCCCAGAAAATACAGACAGGGAGCACTTGCTAACTCATTATATGAGGTTAGCATTACCCTAATATCAAAACTAGGTAAATAAATAAATAATGAGAAAGGAAAACTACAGACCAATATCTCTGATGAGTATAGTTACAAAAGTTCTTAACAAAATTTAGCAAAATTGAGTACAAAAATTAAAATAAAAAGAGTTATACACTACAACCAACTGAGATTTATTCCAGCTAGGCAAGTCTGATTCAGCATTCAAAACTCAATAAAGTCCACCACATCAAAGAATAAAGAAGAAAAATCAACGATCACATTAACTGACAGAAAATGCACTTGGCAAAATCTGGCATACATTTAAGATAAAATCTTTCAGCACACTAGGAATAGGAGGGATCTTCCTCAAGTTCATAAAGAATATTGACAAAATATCTATAGCTAACATCATACCTAATGATGAGGAACTGGATACTATCCCCTCCCAATCAGAAATAAGGCAAGAATGCTCCATTTCACCATGCCTTTTAAACATCTAGCTAGGAATCTAAGCTAGTACAATAAGACAAAACAAGGAAATAAAAGGCATACAGATTGGAAAGGAAGAAATAAAACTATCTTTTCTCACAAATTACATGATTATTTATGTAGACAATCAGAAAGAATTAACACACACACACACATGCAAAAACCTTCCTGGAACTAACAATCCATTATTAAAAGTCACAGAATACTAAATTTGTATATATAAACTCAATTGCTTTACTATCTGCCAGCAGTGAACAAGTAGAATTTGAAATTAAAAACAATACCATTTACATTAGCACCAAAAAAAGAAATAATTAGGTAAAAATCTAAGATGATACGTCCAGGATCTATATCCAGATAACTATAAAACTCTTACTAAAGAAATCAGAGATGTGACTTAATGTAATGCGACCATACACTGTCCTCAAACTTGCTGCGATGGGTTGCATTATTTGAGAATGTCCTCATTATAAATCTTCTGTGAAGACAAGCATCATCTTCTAGTGAAAATAAAACTCCTTTAATTGTATCATTTGCTTACTTCAAAGTTTTAGGCTCTTTTAACATGGTACACAATTATTATTGGGCCGAGTATCGTGACAGGAATCAACATGTGCTAACATTTTATGGATAAGTCTGAGGACAGATATAGGAGAAATAGACTGGAGATCCGGCTGAGTCATGAATATGTGGTACAACTTTTAAGAGTCCTGATTGATTATTTAGATTATTTTTTGAGTGATATTCTGGTACATTGATCATGACCTGATTTTATACTTCATCTTTTCTCTTTCTTCCAAGTTTCAGTTTGTATATCTGTAAAGACTGGAGATATTTGCTTTTCAGGACTTTGTGAGGGTCAGAGATCATGTACATATATTGCCTAGTCTTTAGTGAGTGCTTCATTATGGATGACTTGGATTCTGTCAGTAACAATAGGTTCTGATTATACAAAGAGACTAAGGGTTTCAGTGTCAGTAGAAAATAGGGAGTGGGATCCCTATGTTAGAATAGGAATGAATAAATGTTTATGGGATATAAATAGCAGAGGAACTGACCAAGAACATTAGAAACAGGTGAAGAGTGGTAACCTGGGTGGTGTCTGCCTTTGGCTCAGGTCATGATCACGGGGTCCTGGGGTCCAGCCCTGCATGGGGCTCCCTGCTCAGTGGGAAGTCTGCTTCTCCCTCTCCCTCTGCTCCTCACCCAACTCTTGCATGCTCTCTCTCTCTCTCTGTCCCTCTCTCTCAAATAAATAAATAAAATCCTGAAAGCAAGCAAGCAAGCAAGAAAGAAAGAAAGAAAGAAGAGAAAAAAGAAAGAAAAAGAAAGAAAGAAAGAAAGAAAAGAAAGAAAAAAGAAAGAAAAGAAAGAAAAAGAAAGAAAAAGAAAGAAGAAAGAAAGAAAGAAAGAAAGAAAGAAAGAAAGAAAGATAAAGAAAGAAAGAACTGATTAACTCTGCTGAATTCCAGTTATGAATAACATGGTAGATGGTTGAAGATAGCCCTCCCTCAGATGCTCACAGAAGAGATACTGGCTGAGCAAGAGTTTTAGACAGTCCATTTAGGAGTCAGAGGCAGGACCGGGTGTTACCATCAGCAGAGTCTTGCCAATAAAAGCTTCAATAACTAATATTTATTGAACACTTAGTAAATCTTATCTCCTCTACTATACATCTATAGGGATTCTTTAATTGAGTTTCTAGAACAATTTGGTGAAGTAAATTCTTTTTATCATCATTTTACAGGTATAGAAATGGAGCTTTAAGGAAGCTTAGTAATTTGACTTGGTCACAAAACTAGTAAGAGATGGAGCAAGGAGTTGGAACCAGGACTGTCTGACTTCACCTTCAAACTCTTACCCACTACACTTTATGTTGCTTAAGATAATAGCTCTCAACATCATAGAACAAATTCATTTCAAAAATAACAATAGCTCCTATCTTTTGAGCACTTAATGTATCTCAGGTATTGCTCTGCTCACATAATTTCATTTAATCCTCATTAAAATCCCAGGAGTATTTTATCTAGGTTTCATTTTTTTCCCATTTTACAAAAGAAGATACTGAGGCATATAGAAATTAGGTTATTTGCCCAAGGACATAGACTTAAAGAAGAGCAGAGACCGTCTCTCTCCTAAATTCGTGATTTTTACACTGCAAAAATCAATGGCATTAAAATCAGACAAGAAGAACATCATTTATTTTTGTAGAAGATCCTTGTTATACCAACTATAACAAAATATGAAAGCCATGACTGTAAAATAACATGACAACCTACAAGACCTGCCCTATTACTTTTTGGTTGCACTTAATAATTATTCAACAAGTATTTATTGAGCTGCTACTATGCACCATGCTCAAAGTTACACCTATAATTGATCAGATTAAGCTCCAACTCAAAGACTTCAATTCTTTATAGTACTATTCCTTCATGAAGCTACATTTTATCAAGGTTGTTTTCTCTTCTCATACAGTTTAACTCTGCCCTTGAACCAAAAGAAACATTTCTCATGATTTGGGCTATAAAATGACAGAGGCACAGCGTTGTTTTGTTTTGCAGGTGAAGAATGAGCATGTTCACAACACTACAGAGGAAACAAAAATCCTCTTTTTGGCCAAAAAACTCACATACAGCTTTCCCTTCAGTTTCTGAATACACCAGCTGCTCTGAATTTAACTGAAGACAGAATAATGTCAGAATGAAAACAGTATTAATTGAAATAGTCTGTTGAGTCCCAGGCCAAATTTGCTATTATAAGTTAAAGAGAAGGGCAGCCTGGGTGGCTCGGCACTGCAGTGCTGCCTTCAGCCCAGGGTGTGATCCTGGAGACCAGGGATCGAGTCCCATGTCAGGCTCACTGCAAGGAGCCTGCTTCTCCCTCTGCCTGTGTCTCTGCCTCTCTCTCTCCTCTCTGTATTTCCTATGAATAAATAAATAAAATCTTAAAAAAAAAAAAAAGAAAGGGGTAAAGGGGAAAAAGTGATGAACTAAGTAACTTTGGAATTCAGTGGAGACTTTATTTTTTTTTTTTTTCCAGTGGAGACTTTAAAACCAAAGACTAAAGGAACTATATACAGCAATTTAATCAATAAAGTTGTTTCTCCAGGAGTATAGAATAACAATTCTGAAACTTCTATGTATATATGTATACTGGAATTGATCAGTTAAATCAAGTTTCTCATTGCTGGAGTGGGAGTTTACTAATAAGCAAAGGGAAATGGCTAAAGTTATCCATATAGTAATGGATTAGAGTGGAGACATTATACAAATTTACATAGAGTTCAATATAGATACAGATAGATATAAAATATATATGAGTTGATAACATGTATATCCACAGAGAAAGCCCTGAAGTAATGATATAACCCAGTAAATGAGGATATCTAGCTCTTCATATTTAATAGCATCCTCCAATTTTTCTCATGTTTTGATTGTGGTTATAGGTTTTTGGGAGAAAACCACAGAGGCAAAGTATCATTCTTATACCATTCTATTAAGGGTACATGCTGTCAATATGCATTTATAGGTAAAATGGCAGATTCGGGGTTACAGCAGAGCATATCTAAGGCTGGAGAATCTTGTGTGACAAAAATTATGGTAGTGTTCAAAAACAAAAACCCAATTGAACAAAAATAAAAACAAAAATCCACAATGATAGGAGTATATCAAAAGGAAAAAGAGCCAGTTGAAAGAGCTCCAAGTGGCCAAAACTGGAACAAAATTAATAACAGAGTTATATAACTCAGTTTAAACTAAATGTGCATGAGTCCATACTGATAAGTGACTTATTAAAGAATTATATAGAAAATAATAAATATATGCAGAATTCTAAATAATTTATGTTCACTCTCCATGCTGAAGGATATGGGCATGATTCCCATTTGTAAGTGTGGCTTGAAGTTAGTGACTTCCTCCCAAAGAATACGGCAGGGAAGTGACAGGTGGCAGGCAGGGTGGAGAGAATTACTCTACATTGGAAAAACACTACCTCAGTTAGGTGATTAAAGTTAATTTCAACAGTGGAAATCATGTTGATAGGATGTGATGTGAGTGGCACTTTACTTCTGTGGTCTTCCACTCCAAACTCCTAACTATGTTGTAAGCGTGAGGACATCAGTCAAATCCCAGTTAAGGAATATTCTTCAAAATATCTGAGTATTACTTTTCAAATATGTCAAAGTCATCAAAGACAAGAAAAATCTGAAAAAGTGACACAGCCAAGAGACATGACAACTAAATGCTATAACTAAATGTAATACAATATTCTGGACATGCTCCTATAACTGAAAAAAAGACATTAGGTTAAAGAGGAAGGAAATTTACATAAAATATGGCTTTAATTAATATGAATGTACCAATATAAGTTCATTAGTTGTGACAAATGTACCATATTAATTACATTAATTACATTTTAATTAATGTAAGATTTTAATAGGGGAAACGGGGTGTGAGGTACCATCTTTGCAATTCTCCTGTGAATCTGAAATTATCCTATAATGAAAAGTTTATTTTAAAAAATACCTTTACTGAAATAAGCCAGATACAAAGGATACATACTGGGCAGCCCCAGTGGTGCAGCGGTTTAGCTGTACCACTGATCCTGGGTGACCCGGGTGTGATCCTGGGGACCCGGGATCAAGTCCCACGTCGGACTCCCTGCATGGAGCCTGCTTCTCCCTCTGCCTGTGTCTCTGCCTCTCTCTCTCTCTCTCTCTCTCTCTCTCTCTGTGTGTATCTCATGAATTAATAAAAAAAATCTTTAAAAAAAAAACAAAACAAAGGATATATACTATATAGACCCACTTGTGTAAAAGTCTAGGAAACATTCTAATCTTTAGTAATAGAGAGTAAGTATATTAGCAATTGCCTGAAGCCAAGGATAAAGATTGGGGATTCACTCTAGTTGACATGAAGGAATATTGGCAGGTGATAAAAACATTCTATATACTATTGTCACATCAGTGTGTGTATATGTATGCATGTATGAATTTACGAAAACTCATCAAACTCTATAATTAAAGTATGTGCATTATATTGTATGTAAATTATACCTTGATAAAGTAAAATTTTGAAAGAGAAGAATTCCCTTTCTAATTATGGGTAATACAAGCATACTTGTACTGCTGGGAAGAGGGTATCTATCATGTAGAATTGAGATTTGTGATTTATTCCAACATGTATTCTAGTTGACTCTTGAACAACACAATTTTGAACTGTGCCGGTCCACTTACAAATGTATTTTTTTCAATAAATATACCTACAGTACTGTGAATGTATTTTCTTTTCCTTATAATTTTCTTAATAACATATATATATATAACATAGAAAGGCTTATTATGATAGAAAATAGCTAATGTCTGATGTGCTTCATCTTCCTCCAAATTAAAAAAGAAAGTATTTTTAATGATTAGAGACTTTTTTTGTGTGATTTTGTTTTGACCTTTTTATTATGTGGCCACTTCCTTTGTGAAAAATGACCCTCTTTGCGGGCGTAGGACTAATAATTCACATAATTTACTGTGCTATACAAAATTAAGATAATAGAAACCGTAGTTTATGTGGATAGAATATATATCTCAAATAATAGAAAGAGATTCATACATGCCATTTAATCTTGGGTCTGAAAGCCTCTCCAATTTAATAAGATGTCAAGAGAGCTGTTAATAACTGAGAGCTGAACACCACAATGAAGCATGGGTGCTGACTTCTTAAACTAACAGGGAAAGAACAGCTTTTTAATTGGACTGGATGCTGCTTCGCTAGAGTCACCAGGAAAAAAAAAATCCTTATGGCTTGGCAGCAAAATACCTTCTGTCCATACCAATGATAAAGAATGAAATAGAACATTTTCCCTTTCTCTATTAACTATTGCTATTGAAAATCACAAGTATTCATTCCAGTTATATGTATTTATTAAGGTCCATGAGATGCAGAATAGTACACAAGACACGTGCATATACTTTACTACTGTAAATATCTCTAATACCTGATGGAAACCTAGTTGATGACAATACAAAACAAAAACTTACACATTCCACTTCCTTGTAGGGCCTGCAAGTGATCTGGACTTCTGTGTGGACACTGGATTTTAGAGACTGAGGCAGTATTCATATTGAATAAAGGTTATATGCAGTTTCATTTGAAATATAAACAGATTTTTTATCATAAAAATATTCCAGGCCCCTAAACATCTTAATTAGAAAACTGTTCATATAAAGCTGTTCATGTAACATTTATGAGTGCTACATAATAAGTAAAATGTTGTCTTCCATCCCCACTTACCTCCACCAAAAAGAAATTCATACTTAATAACATACATACACAAAAAGATAAAATACTTTGTTTTGATAATTAGTACATGTTTCCTTCTGAAGTACTGCACTTTAATAAAACTAATGTTCAGAATTTCATTGTCATGAAAATAATTATGGAGGCATTCATTGATTCAAATCAATTTTTTCTCAGAAAAATGAAGATATTCTACGGTCTTGCTTGAAAAATGGCAACAATATAGCCCTGGAATTAGTGCAAAGAAACCATTTATTAAATAGAAGCTCAGTAAAGTAAAGAATGCAAATAGAGCTATCATTCTTATAAATAGGAAATATTGTACTGTGTTGGCCAGATTCAGATAAAGTGAATTAATTCAAAGTATATGTTTTTATTGGAAGTATTTGCCTTAGACTCAGTGCCAAGCTATTAGGAACTATTTTCAGTAAAATGGAATAGAACACAATATTTTAAAAGTTGTAAGTAAAACTTATAAAGTAAATTGATAAGATTTTTAATCAATATGGTATTGAAAGTTTATGCTTGAGGTGTCCCTGACCTGCTAGTTTTAATCACATAACAAAGATGGAGAAAGCGAATGGGGTAAATGTCTCAGTATACCAAAAGTGAAAATGGAAGACAAAGTAGAAAATCCTGGAAAAACTGTGGGCCTGCGGTACCTGGGTGGCTCACTCAGTTAAGCTCCAGTTTTTTTATTTTGGCTCAGGTCCTGATCTCAGGGTCCTTAGATCCAGCCCTGCCTCAGGCTCCCTGCTCCCCTGCTCAGCAAAAAGTCTGCTTATCTCCTTCTCCATCAGCCCCTCTCCATGCTTGTTCTCTCATTCTCTGTCTCTCTCTCTCAAATAAAGAAATTAATCTTAAAAACAAAAAACGGGGGATCCCTGGGTGGCGCAGCGGTCTGGCGCCTGCCTTTGGCCCAGGGCGCGATCCTGGAGGCCCGGGATCGAATCCCACGTCGGACTCCCGGTGCATGGAGCCTGCTTCTCCCTCTGCCTGTGTCTCTGCCTCTCTCTCTCTCTCTGTATGACTATCATAAAAAAAAAAAAAAAAAAAAAAAAAGGAACAACTGTGGGTCCATTGAGCTGTGGATCTGGAAGTAGCATCAGGGAGTGGAGAGTTTAACTGTCGAGTAAAAGGCTAAAAGTGACCTGCATTGGGCAGGGAATGAAAAGCACTTACTCTGAAACCAGAGCTAAGATGGGCCTCTTTGCCCATAAAAGGAGGCCAATAAAGCTTTATCAAATTACAGAATTAACAAACTGCCCCACAGCCAGAGCCTACAGCAACTCTCCAAGTTAACAAGAGGTTCTAGAATGAGATTCCTGGGGGCCAGATGAAAGAAAACAAAAAGAACTAGACAGATAGTAGGTATAATGAAAAGTCCTAGGGCTTATTGAAAGCTTATGTGCCCTGAACTATGCTCAGTGACTTAAACTCACTATTGTATTTCAGCCTCATACATGTTATGGGGAGCCCATGCAAGACCCCACTTTCAAGGTCAATCTGCTTAGAACAATTCCAAAACACATCAGGAAAACAAATACAAGAAAGACAGTGAACAATGTTCTATCACTCTAGGATTAAAACCATACGTCAATGAAAATGACTTTTTTCATTTAGGCTTCTCCCCTTCCCAAAAACAAAAATAAAAACAAAAACTAAAGTGATGGATATCTTTAATATAAGAATAAATGGAACAACAGCTGGTAGATGTAAAAGGAACTTTTAAAAATCCTATAAAGGAGAAATATGTTCAAGAAACATTTAGGATAGATAAAATATATGTGTGAATATAATATATATTCTATGGACTACATTATGTATGCAGTATGTACATATGTCACATATGTACATATTGAATAATGTATATATATAGTATACATGTACATATATATGAATTGTATGTATTTCTCAATCTCTTCACACACAATACACACACACACACACACACACACACACACACACACACACGACTCTTGAACAATGCGGGTTTGGGGCTCCCAAACCCCTCAACTCCTGCAGAGTCAAAAATTAACATATAATTTTGGACTTCTCAAAAATTTAACTAAGAGCCTACTGCTGACCTGAAATCTTACTGATAGCATAAACAGTCAATGGATACATACTTTCTATGTTCTATGTATCATTTACTATATCCTTACAACAAAGTAACCTAGAGAGAAGATGTTATTAAGAAAATTATAAGGAAAAGAAAATACATTTACAGTGTAGGTATATTTATTGAAAAAAAAAATACATTTGTAGGTGGACCAGCACAGTTCAAAATTGTGTTGTTCAAGAGTCAACTAGAATATATAGATAACAATGGCAGAGGAACTATTTTCAAAGTTAGACTATATATATGAATTCTCTAATTAAGAACCCAGTATAGGAATATAAAAACTACACATCTTAGATACTCTATATTGAAACTGTAAGACGTAAATGACAAGCAAAAGCAATCTTAAAGACTAACATAGAGAAAAGAGGTTAGCTAAAAATAAAGGATGATCGCATGTAGAGCAGTATTTTATTTGGATTGATGTATTCCAGAAAGTAATAGAATATTCTAAGTGCTAAGAGAAAATAACTATCACCTATAATATATTCAGCTAAACATATATTCAGGAATAAGCGTAGAGAGTAGAAGTTCACAAGGTAAATAATCCCAGAGGAAATAAATGGGATGTGATTGAGAACAGGTATTTGGTAGCCAGATTGCTGGGTTGTGAATCAGGTTTCTGCCGCTTCTTGGCTATATAAATTTAATCTTTCTATTTTCCTATTCTTCATCTATAAAATGAGGGTGATGTATGCTATAGTATTGTTATGAGGATTGAATGAGTTAATATAGGCATAACACTTAAAATACTGCATAGCACATAATATGATATGTGGTATGTACAAATATACGTGAGTGTGTGGTGTGGATGTGGATGTGGATGTGATACAGTTTGGGAAAGCTGGTGAAGCTGGTGGGGTCTGGAACCAATGGTCAAGAAAGAATTCTTGAGACACATTTGGTGCATAAAGGTGATTTTATTAAAGCACAGGGTGGGCAGAAAGAGCTTCTGCCCTAGGACTGTGAGGAACTGATTATATACTTTGGGGTTGGAGGGAGTAAAGATGAGGGAAGTTTCAAAATGATTTTCATATGCTAACGAAGACTCACGGGAAACCTAAGTCCTGGCTATTGTCAAACCAGGTTGTTTTTCCCTCTAGCAAAGCATTAACATTATGACAGCTGTGAGCTTCCTGGAGGAACATTATACTCTGCCTGCCTCAATGGGTTGCAGGTTATACATTTAATTTTATCTACATTTCCTCTGCTTTTGTTTCCCACATCAGATATATATGTACACACATATATACATATACAGTTAGCACTGAAACAATGTATACATAAACAAATGTATATTTGGGGCACCAAACTTTATGCAGTTGAAAACCTGTGTATAACTTTCAACTCTTCCAAAACTTAACTAATAGCCTTTAAAAACTTACTAATAGCCTCCTGTTGACCAGAAGCCTTACTGATAACATAAACAACACATATTATGTGTGTTATTATGTTTTATATACTGTATTCTTACAATGAAGTAAGCTGGGGAAAAGAAAATGTAAAAAAAAAAAAAAGTCCTAAGGAAGAGAAAATATATTACAGTACTGTATAATTGACCCTTGAACAACAGGGGTTTGAACTGTGTGGGTCCACTTATATGCAGATTTTTCTTTTTTCACAGCAAAAGCCACAAGGCATTTATTTGCAACTGTCCATTCAAGTTTCCACTGGATTGAATGGAAGGTGACCGGTGCCAAAGTCATGCCTGTTGCCCTCTGACTCCCCAGGGACACTCTGAGGCTGTCAGCAGCCCCTGATGACCCAGGACCTGGCAGGGCTACCAGTCACTCTGTGTGCTATTGGAGTGCTCAGCCTGGGGCTGGTGAGCAGGAGGCTGGGCTGAAGTAGAGGAATGTGTCCAGAGGGTAGAGATGGCACTGAGAGGGAGTCCTGTTTCCTACTGCCCTCTCTCTCCAGTTCTCTGCATATAGGTCTCCAGGGCTGCACTGAGAAAGCAGAGGAGCACAGATCCCTCCCTGCGATTGTACCCTGGCCCCATGGCCTTCTGGAAGCAGGCATACTCACATGTGGCCACAGCTACTGATACTCACAGCTGGTGATGTACTTCCAGGCAGATGGAGCAGTTGTGCTGTGCCTCGAGGCTGCTGTCACCAGCCATGGGCCACCCGGCTTTCACTGCTGTTGACCTGAAGCCATCAGGCTGTGGGCCAGGCCTCCCATGGCTGCTGCCTATGACCCACCAGACCCACCTATGTTCAGATTTTTTCAACAAATATACCTACAGTACTCTAAGTGTATTTTCTCTTCCTTATGATTTTCTTAATAACGTGTTCTTTTCTCTTCCCTATTTTATTGTAAGAACACAGTGTATAATACATATAATGTAAAAAATATGTTAATCGACTATGTTACCAGTAAGGTTTCTGGCCAATAGTAGGCTACTAGTAGTTAAATTTGGGGGGAATCAAAAGTTATAGGCAGATTTTTGTGCATGAGGCACATGCTTTATAACCAAATACAAACATTAACTCAAAATAAATCACAAACATAAATTACAATGCAATACTGTGAAACTACAATATAATATTGGAGAAAAACCTAGGATTTTGATGGGACTGCAATGAATATAGATTAAATTACAAAGAACAGATATCATGACCATATTGAGTAGCTATTCATGAACAAGTAATATCTCTCTGTTTATTTGGTTCTTTGATCTGTTCATCAGAATTTTGTAGTTTTTCTCCTATAGATTTTGTACATATTTTATTAGATTTATACATAACTGTTTCATTTGGGGGCTGCTAATGTTAATGGTATTGTGATTTTAATTTCAAATTCTAATATTTCATTGCTGGTATATAGGAAAGCAATTAACTTTTTTAGTAATGATCACTTATTAGTTCCAAGAGGATTTTTGTCTATTGGTTTACTTTGGGTTTTTTGTTAGTTCTTTGGAATTTTCCAAATAGGCAATCGTGTCATTTGTGACTCTAGATGGTTTTATTTTTTCCTTCCCAACCTGTGCAACTTTTATTTCCTTTTCTTATTTTATTTCATTAGCTAGTACTTCTATATTGCAAAGGAATAGTGAAAGGAGACATCTTTGATTTATAGCTGATCTTAGTGATAAATCATTGAGTTTCTCACCATTAAGTATGATGCTAGCTATAGAATTTTTATTGATATTCTTTATCAAGTTGAGGAGGTTAGCTCATATTTCTAGTTTACTAAGAGGTTTTTTTGGTTTGTTTGTTTTTGCTTTGTTTTTAAGATTTAATTGTTTATTTCATAGAAGGAGAGAGAGAGAGAGAGAGAGAGAGTATGCGTGAGAGGGATGGGCAGAGGGAGAGGGCAAGAATGTCTCCAGCAGACTCTACACTGAGTACAGAGCCCAATATGGGGCTCAATCCCACAACCTTGAGATCATGACCTGAGCTGAAACCACGAGTTGGTAGCTCAATCTACTGTACCACCCAGGTGCCCCAAGAGGTTTTTGTTTTAATAATGAGTGGTTGTTGGATTTTATCAAATACTTTTTCTGCATCTATTGATATGATCATGTGATTTTTCTTTTATAGTCTGATGTTGTGATGGACTGCATTAATTTGATTTATAATGATAAACCAGTCTCTCATACCTGAGATAAAGCCCACTTGGTTGTGGTGTATATTTTAACAAATTATTGGATTTAGTTTGCTAATATTGTGTTAATATTTTTTAGGATTTTGCATCTATGTTTATGTGAGATATTAGTCTGTAGTTTTATATCCTTGCAATGTCTTTGTACAGTTTAGGTACTAGGGTAATGCTAGCCTCAGAAAAGAAGTTAGGAAGTATTTACACTGCTTCTATTTTCTGAAAGAGATTGTAGAGGATTAGTGCAACTCCATAAATATTTGGTAGAATTCACCATTGAATTCATCTGGGATTGGTGCTTTCTGTTTGGAAGGTTATTAATTATCGATTCAATTTCTTTAATAAATATATGCATATTCATATCACGTATTTTTGTCTTGTGTAAAATTTGACTAATTGTATCTTTGAAGGAATTGGTCTACTTCATCATCTAGGTGATCAAATTGTGGACACGTAGCTCTTCATAATTTCTTTTATTGTCCTTTTAACATCTATGGGATATGTAATGGTATGCCCTCTTTCATTTCTGATATTAATAGCCGGTATCTTCTCTCTTTTTTCCTTGCTAGAGGCATCGCTAGAGGCCTATCAACTTTATTGATCTTTTTTTTTAAGAAAAAAAAAAAAACTTTTGGTTTCCTATTCGTATTTTTCCTTTTTTTCAATTTCATTGATTTCTGCTCTAATTCTTACTATTTATTTTTTTTGGCTTATATAGGATTTAATTTGCTCTTCTTTCCCTAGATTTCTATAGTGGAAACTTAGATTGTTGATTTTATGTCTTTCTTCTTTTGTGATATGCATTCAATACTATAAATTTCCCTCTAAGCACTGCTTTCATTATGTTCACAAATTCTGATAAATTGTTTTTTTGTTTTTCATTTTCATTTGACTTGAATATTCTAACATTTCCCTTGAGATTTCTTCTTCAACCCATGTGTTATTTAGAAGTGTATTGTTTAATTTCTATTTTTGGGAGATTTTCCATTTACTTTTCTCTTATTCATTACTAGTTTCATTTCATTGTGGTCTGACAGCAAACGTTGATTTCTGTTCTTTTTGATTTCTTAAGGTGTGTTTAATGTCTAAGGAAGTGGTCTGTTTTGGTAAACATTCTATGTGAAGTTGAGAAGAACATGTATCTTATCTTTGGAGGAATTAGTCTTTCAATGTCATCTTGTCCAATTGATTGATAATGTTGTTGGTTTAACTATATCTTTACTAATTTCCTGACTGCCAAATCTGTTCATTTTTGGTAGAGGGATGTTGAACCCTCTGACTATGATAGCAGAAATTTTTCCTTGTAGTTCTATCAGTTTGGCTCTCTGTTGTTAGGAGTATGCATATTAAGGATTGTTATGTCTTCCTGGAGAATTGGCCCCTTTGTCTTGATATAATACCTGTATTTATCCATGATAACTTACCTTGCTTTGATTTGTTTTGTCTGAAATTAATATAGCTACTTGTGCTTTCTTTTTATCTATATTGGCATGGTATATTTTTTTCTATCCACTTATTTTTAATCTGTATTCATCTTTATATTTGCAGTGGACTTCTTGTAGACTGTGTATAGTTAAGTCTTATTCTTTGACCCACTGTGACAATCTGTCTTTTAATTGGTACATTGAGACCATTAATGTTCAAAGTGATTATTGATGTAGTTTGATTAAATTGACCATATTTTTATTTTATGTTTCTTGTTTGTTATTTTTTTCTTTGTTCAAAATTTTGTCTTCCACTATTTTTCTGCTTCTTGTGGTTTTTATTAAACATTTTATAATTCCAATTTCCTTCACTTTTATCTTATGAGTTATACTTCTTTTTACCTTGTTTTAGTGCTTTCCCTAGAGTTTTCAATATATATATACAACTAATCCAAGTCCACTTTCACATAAAATTGTAGCACCTTTGGGTAATGTGGGTACCTTATAATAACAAAATAATCCTATCACTTCTCCTTGTCCCTTGTATCATTGCTGTCATTCATTCCATATGCATATCAGTATATATAAGCATATATCTTTAATTCCAGTATAAATAAATATACAGAATTATATTAGTTTCACGTATACAGTAAAATGATTCAAATCCTATACATTACCCAGTGCTCATCATGATACTCTTAATCCCCTTCACCTAATTCATTCATCCTTCTACCCACCTTCCATGTGGTAACCATCAGTTTGTTCTCTATATTTAAAAGTCTGGTTTTCTGTTTTTCTCTGATTTTCTTTTTTTTTTTTTTAGATTGATTGATTGATTGATTGATTGATGATAGACATAGAGAGAGAGAAGCAGAGACACAGGAGGAGGGAGAAGCAGGCTCCAGGCCGGGAGCCCAACGCAGGACTCGATCCTGGTACTCCAGGATCTCGTCCTGCCAAAGGCAGGCACCAAACCATTGAGCCACCCAGGGATCCCCTCTTTTGTTTTTTTAAATTAAGTTCCACATATGGAAATCATATGGTATTTGTTTTTTTGCTGAATGACTTATTTCACTTAGCATTATAGTCTCTAGATCCATACATTTTGTTGCAAATGGCAAGATTTCATTCTTTTTATGGCTGAGTAATATTCCATTATATTTATATACATCTTCTTTATTCATTCATCTGCTAATGGACACTTGAACTGATTCCATAATTTGGCTATTGTAAATAATGCTGCTATAAATATAACTTTGCCCATGTCCTTTTGAATTAGTGTTTTCATATTCTTTGGGTAAATATCCAGTAGGGTGATTGCTAGATCAGAGGGTAGTTCCATATTTAATTTTTTGTTTTAATTCTTTGTCCATACTGTTTTCCACAGTGGCTGCACCAGTTTGCATTCCCACCAACAGCGCACAATTCTTTTTTCTCCACCTCCTTGCCGACACATGTTATTTCTTGAGTTTTTGATTTTAGTCATTTTGACAAGTGTTGGGTAATATATCATTGTGGTTTTGATTTACATTTCCACAATGATGAGTGATGTAGAGCTTTTCATGTGTTTTTTTGGTCATCTGTATGTCTTGGAGAAATATCTGTTCATATCTTCTGCCCATTTTTAATTGGCTTATTTAGGGGTTTTTGATGTTGAGTTGTATCAGTTCTTTATATATTTTGGATAATGACCCTTTATTGGATATGTCATTTGTGAATAACTTGTCCCATTCAGTAGGTTGTCTCTTAGTTTTGTTGACAGTTTCTTTTGCTGTGCAGAAACTTTATTTTGATATAGTCTCAATGGTTTATTTTTGCTTTTATTTCCCTTGTCTCAGGAGACATATCTAGAAAAATCTTGCTATGGTCAATGCCAGAGAAATTATTGCCTCTGCTCTCTTCTAGGACTTTTATGGTTTCAGGTCTTACATTTGGGTCCTTAATCCACTTCGAGTTTATTTTGGTGTGTGGTATAAGAAAGTGGTCCAGTCTCATTCTTTTGCATGTAGCTGTCCAGTTTTCCCAACATCATTTGTTGAAGAAACTATCTTTTTCCCATTTCATATTCTTCCCTGCATTGTCAACAATTAATTGACCATATAATCATGGGTTTATTTCTGGGCTCTCTATTCTGGCTCCATAGATCTATGTGTCTATTTACGTGTTAGCACCATACTGTTTTGATTGCTACAGCTTTTATAGTATACTTTGAAATCTGAGATTTCTTGGGGTTGTTTTTTTTTTTTTTCAAGATTGCTGTGGCTATTTGATTTTGTGTGTGTGTGTGGGGGGGGGTCTGTACAAAACTTAGGATTGTTTTCTCTAAATATGCCCTCCAAAAATGCTGTTGGTATTTTAATAGGGATTACATTAATTCTGTTGATTGCTTTTGGTAGTATGAACATTGTAATATAAGAGAATATTATGAAAAAAATTATATGCCAAAAAATTGGTCAACCTAGAAGAAATGGATAAATTCTTGGAAACATAACTTCCCAAAACTGAATCAGGAAGAAATAGAAAATTTGAACAGTTTGAAATACCAGCAATGAAATTGAATCAGTAATCAAAAACTCTCAACAAACAAAAGTCCCAAACCAGACAACTTTACAGGTAATTTATACCAAACATTTAAAGAAGAGTTAATACCTATTCTCAAACTACTCCAAAAAATAGAAAAGTTAGGAAAACTTACAAATTTCATTCTATGAGGCCAGCATTATTCTGATACCAAAACCAGATAAAGACATGACAGAAGAAGAGAACTGTATAGGTCAGTATCTCTGATGAACATAGATGCAAAAATCCTCAACAAAATATTAGCAAATAGGATCCAGCAATATATTTAAAAAATTACCACAATCAAGAAGGGTTTATTTCTGGAGTGCAGAGGTGGTTCAATATTCTCTAATTTATCAGTGTGATACATTAACAAGAGAAAGGATAAAAACCATATGATTATCTCAATAGATGCAGGAAAAAAAAAACATTTGGCAAAATATAACATCCATTCATCAGAAAAACCCTCAATAAAGTAGGTTTAGAAGGAACATACCTCTTCACAATAAAGGGTATCTATGAAAAACCCACAGTTAACATCTTAATCAATGGTGAAAAAACAAGAGCTCTACCTCTAAGATCAGGAACAAAACAAGGATGTCCATTCTCACCACTATATTCGGGATATAACGGGAAGTCCTAACCACCACAATCAGACAAGAGAAAGGAATAAAAGGCATCCAAATTGATAAGAAAGAAGTGAAACTTTCACTATTTGTAGATGCCATAATAGTATATACAGAAAACCCTAAAGAGTCCACAAAAAAACCTGTGAGAACTGATAAATGAATTCTGTACAGTTTCAGGATACAAAATGAATATACAGAAATCCGCTGTGTTTCTATACACTAATAGTGAGGTAGCAGAAAGATAAATTAAGAAAACGGTCCCATTTAAAACTGCACCAGAAATAATAAAATACCTAGAAACAACCTTAACCAATGAAATGAAAGACATACTCTGAAAGCTATAAAACATTGATGAGAGAAAGTGGAGATGGCACAAACAAGTGGAAAGATACTCCATTAATCCATGCTCATGGATTGGGAGAAAAAAAATATTGTTAAAATATCCCTAACATGTGTGTATACTAAGCATATATAATTAAATACATTGTTGCTATTGTTATTTTAAGCAAATTGTTCTTTATTAGACTAATTATGAATAAAAAATGAAAGTTTTTTAGTCCAGTAAAGCATATTAATCACAGTCGTTTTAAATTCTGGTCTGATGGGGATCCCTGGGTGGCGCAGTGGTTCGGCGCTTGCAAAAAAAAAAAAAAAAAAAAAAAAAAAAAAAATTCTGGTCTGATGGGATCCCTGGGTGGCACAGCAGTTTAGCGCCTGCCTTTGGCCCAGGGCACGATACTGGAGACCCAGGATCGAATCCCACGTTGGGCTCCCGGTGCATGGAGCCTGCTTCTCCAACTCTGCCTATGTCTCTGCCTCTCTCTCTCTCTCTCTCTCTCATAAATAAATAAATAAAAATTAAAAAAATAAATAAATAAATTCTGGTCTGATAATTCAACATCCCTGCTGTAGCTGACTCTGGTCCTGATGCTTCATCTGTGTCTTCAAATTGTGATTTTTATTTATTTTTATATTTATTTATTTTATTTTTTTAAAGGTTATTTATTTTTTTATTCATGAGAGACGGAGAAAGAGAGAGGCAGAGACACAGGCAGAGGGAGAAGCAGGCTCCATGCAGGGAGCCCGACATGGGACTCGATCCCAGGTCTCTAGGGTCACGCCCTGGGCTGAAGGCGGCACTAAACGGCCGAGTCACCCGAGCTGCCCGTGATTTTTATTTTTTATCGTGCCTTGTAGTTTCTTCTGGATAGCCAGACATGATCTACTGGGCAAAAGGAACTAATGTAAATAAACCTTTAGTAATGTGGTGTTGATGTTGGGAGGATGAGACATGTTCTGTGATTTGGTCTCAGTCCTTTTTGAGCCTATCCCTCTACATGGTGAACATGTGTTTCTGAACTCTATTCCTTTCTCATTAGTTAAGACATGATGGTTAATGTGTTCTGAAGTTGGGAGGGCCATTGCTGACTGGAATTAGGTATTTCCCCTCCCTCACATGGAATTGTCCAGATTCGCTCTAACAATAACCTGGTAGGTTGGGCTCTCTTTAACTCTCCTGAAAGCATGTCTTATTAAGACCAGAGTGCTCTGGTTTAATTCAGAGTTGTTACTTTCCCCTCTCCTGCCAGCATTAGGGGAATTTTCTGATAGTCACTGTGAAAACTTGGTTGAGCTCCTGGAAGAAAATCTCACACAATTATGGGACTCTCTTATGACTATATTCCTCTGGACTTTTTAACTCTCACACTGAACCTCCAGCAATTCATCAGTCATAACTCAGGTTTTCTTAAGGC
This sequence comes from Vulpes lagopus, assembly GCF_018345385.1. NCBI lineage: Eukaryota > Metazoa > Chordata > Mammalia > Carnivora > Canidae > Vulpes > Vulpes lagopus. The sequence goes on from NC_054824.1 coordinate 33,816,002, forward strand.
ACAGATTCCTGCAGCAATTTCTTCTCATGATTCTCTGCTCTGGTAAGCTGTGACTCCTCATATTCTCCTGTCTGTCTCTCCCATTAATGGTGGCAGCAGTTTGCTGTGTATTCTCCTCTCTCTTACAGATCCAAGAAAAGTTGATATTTTTAGTCTGTTCAGTTTTTTACCGAGTTAAAGTCGAACAGCAAATTCCAAGCTATTTACGTGTGGACCCAGAAATATATTAATTTTTAAGCATTTTCTCTTGAGCACATATTCATATGGGAATAGGCAGGTTAGAAAGCATAGTAGTTTTTATGTCTACCTATCCCAGTTTTCTTATCCTGGCACACATGTAGACCAGCTTGAGGTTTCTTCTTCTATTTTGACAGTGGTGGTCATTCCCAAAATTAAACTAGACATTCTTTCAGCAGTTTTTTTTTTTTTTTTCATATTTCTTCTATCCTTCTTGAGGTCAAACGTCCCTTCTTCAAATATATGGTGGTCCCTTTCTCCATTTATACAAATGCACTTTCCCCCCAGTTTGTTTGTATTGTATACCTAGAGGTTGTGTATAGTAAAATACTCAAAAACTTTTAAAAAATACACAAAGTTAATGGACCTAAAAAAGCCAAAAATTCTTTTGAAAAATAAAATTGTAGTTTTAAACTACCTGTTTTCAAGATTACTATAAAGCTGTAGTGATCAAGACCGTATGCTATTGGCAAAAGGATTTATAAGACAATAGGACAGAGTAAACTGTCCAGAAATAAATAAAAAACTCATATGGCCAACTGATTTTCAACAAAGTTGTCAAGGTAACTCAATGTGGGGAAAATTATCTTTTCAAAATTGGTGATAAAATAACTGAAGATCTATAAGGAAAACATAATGGACTTCTGTCCTTAGACAAATATGTTAGATATGAACTATTAAACTTCTGGAAGAAAAAGACCATAGACAAATATGTTAGATATGAACTATTAAACTTCTGGAAGAAAAGAGGAGAAAATAACTATTTAATTTAATTGGGTTATGTAGAGATTTATTTTTTTTAGAGAGTTTTGTTTTGTTTTGTTTTAGATAGTACACTAAAAGCATAAAATATGAACAAAATGATAGTTAACTTCATTAGGGATTAAAGCTTTTCTTCTGACAAAAATAGAATTAAATACACAAAAGAACAAGCCACAGACTGGTAAAAATATCTATAAAGCATATGTCTAGCAAAGACTTTGTATCCTTCGTATAGAAAGAACTCTTACAATTCAATAATAAACAGGCAAATATACTCCCCCAAAGTGCGCAGAAGATTTGAACACATTACATAAAGAATATATAAACACATAAGAATGGCCAATAAGTATATGATGACCAGACATCAAAGACATGCAAATTAAAATAAAAATAAGATAACATTACACACCCACTGGATTTAAGTTCAGTGGCCTATTAATACCAGTTATTGACAATGATGTATAACAACTGGAACTGTCCTGCATTGCAAGTGAGAAGGCAAAATGGTAAAGCATTTTTTAAAAATTCAACATTTGGGAAACAAAATGGCTATATTTTAAGTTAAACCTGTACTTTCATAAAACCAAGCAATTTCAATCTAGGTATTTCTCCAAGAGAAATTACATTTATCACCACAAAGATTGGTTTGCAAGTACTTATACCAGGATCATTCATATTAATTAAAACCTGGCGGCAACTCAAAGATCCATCAATTGTTAAACAGTAAACCAGCATGATCAAGACGTGCAATACTACTTAGAGATAGGAATAAAATATTAATGGACACCACAACATTCACTAATATAAAAAACCATTATTAGTAAAAGAAATCCAATAAAAGAGGTCATTTATCTCTCTTATCTCATTTATCTCTAATGATCTCTTTCTTATGAAATTGTAGAAATTATGAAAATTGCATAAGCAAAAGCAATCAGTGATGGCCTCAGACCAGGGGGAGGAGAGAGAAAGCGATGGGCTGCAAGGTGTAGGATAAACTGCAAAGGGTAGAAGACTTTTTAGGGTAAGGTACCAATAGTATGCCTTGATTGTGGCAGCATAAAATAGATATATATATAGAAAGATAATACTTCAATTTTTAAAAGGCTTCAAAAATAAAAGCAAACAATAAACGAAACAATGCTTTGTGTATCTTGAAGCTCTTTTTAGATATATACACACTTAGGACTGTATTGTCTTCATGATGAATTGTATCTTTTATCATTATACACTGTTTCAGTTAATCTCTGGTAATTTTCTTGTTCTGAAATTTACTCATTATATCCACTTGTCTCTCCTTTTGGTTAGTGTTTCTGTGGTATATCTTTTCCATCTTTTTCCTTTTAGCTCATATTTTTCACTATATTTTGAGTGGATTTCTGGCGGACAGTAGTTTGGTTTTGCTTTTTTAACCAAGCTAACAATCTCTGTCTCTTAGTTACTGTGTTTAGATAAAATATTAACAAAGAGTTAAGTCCACAATTACAACTGAAGACTTTAACGTTCTTTTTTCAGTAACTGATGGAAGAAATGGAAAATCTTGATCTAAAAGACATTTAAACAACATATCATCCAGCATCAGCATAATAACTAAGTTTTACTAATACACATGAAACATTTACCAAAATAGACTCATAACATGAACTTTCAGATAATTAAAATCATAGGAAATGTGTTCTTTGTCTAACAAAATAGATTAAATTGGATATGAATAATAAGAAAATCTTCCTAAATTACTGGAAGTTAAATAATACTATTGTAAATAATATGTGGATCAAAGTGAGAAGCTCAGAAGGTAATTAATATATTTTGAATTGAAATGAAAATACAATGTGTCACTATATCTGGGACACAGATAAAGCTGTGCTTATGGAGAAATTTATCCTATTAAATGCTCATATTAAGAGAAAAAAGCCACTTAGATATCTTCTTTGGAAAAAGGTCTATTTGATTCCTCTGCCTAATTTTAAATTGATTTTTTTTTTTTTTTGCTATTGAGCTGAAATTTAATGGTGTAGGAATACTCTTATCAGCAAAGAGTACTAGAGCAATCAAATATCCAGTGCAAACAATAACCTCAATTTATACCTCATTCCACATATAAAATCAACTCAAAGTGGAACACAAATCCAATGTATAACAAACTATAACACTTCTAAAGAAAAACAAGGCAAAATCTTAACCTTAGATTCAACAAAGATTTCTTGGATACATCTCTAAAAGTGTGATTTGTAAAACTTTTTAAAATGTTGCGAAATGTTTTCATAAAATGAAAACTTGCTCTGTTGAAGGTATTGTTAAGAGACTGAAAAGAAGCTACTAGCTGGGAGAAAATATTTTCAAGTCATATGTCTGTTCATGGACTTCTATCTAGAATGTATAAAGAACTCTCAGAAAACAAGCATAGGAAGACAAATTATCCAAATATTTCTAAAACATCATTAAAAGATTTGAACAGATACTTCACCACAAGAGGTAAATGGATGACAAAAGCATAAAAAAGTACTCAGTATTGTTAGTCATTAAAGAGGTGCAAATTAAAACTACAATGAGACACTGGTATACAACCATTGTATACACTGTCTTCTGTTTTCCTAGATTTGATGTTTTCTTTTTCTTTTTTTTTTTTTTTAAGATTTTTATTTATTTATTCATGGGAGACACAGAGAGAGAGAGAGGCAGAGACACAGGCAGAGGGAGAAGCAGGCTCCATGTAGGGAACCTGATGTAAGACTCGATCCCAAGACTCCAGGATCACGCTCTGGGCTGAAGGCAGATGCTCAACCACTGAGCCACCCCGGCGTCCCAAGATTTGATGTTTTCAACAAGCCTTTCATTTCCTCCATATTATATATTTTTCTTCTATTGTAATATTGTCTCTTTCTGTTAAATCTAACAGATTTAATGCTGCTAAACAGCATTAAAATGCTGTTTAGATCTTCAGTTCTTTCTTTTTTCTTTCTCTTTTCACGTTTTTATTTAAATTCCAGTTAGTTCATATAAAGTGTAATATTAGTTTCAGGTGTAGAATTTAGTGATTCATCACTTTACTTTCTTGTTAGAGAAAAAAGAGTAAGAAAATAACTCTTATTCCTGAAAGTTGATGTTAAACATTTAATTATATACTTCCCATTTGATGCAGATTTCTTTATGCCAGTTTGTCATTTCATTAATAAAGCATACAAAATTAATTCAGTTCTACTAAAATTTAGCTCCCTTGCATTCATAATTTTTTATGTTTATGAATATTAAAATTAAAATATTAGATAATATCTGAACCTCTCCTGGAGTTATTTTGAAGAATAGAAAAATCTTTTACTGGGGACGCCTGGGTGGCTCTGCTGTTGAGCATCTGCCTTTGGCTCAGGGCGTGATCCCAGATTTCTGGGATCAAGTCCCACATTGGGCTCCCTGCATGGAGCCTGCTTCTCCCTCTGCCTATGTCTCTGCCTCTCTCTCTGTGTCTCATATGAATAAATAAATAAATAAATAAAATCTTTAATAAAAGAGTCTTACTAAAAGATATAATTTTAATGTATTAAGAGTAAATAGGCAGACACCCAGAGACTTCTCAAAAACTAGTTTCCAAACAGTTACACTTTACTCTCTGTCTCCCTTTCCTGTCACTATCCTACTTTCAAGGTTTGTCTTTATAATTTAAACAGAATTTCCACATTTGTTCCACATCTCTTATCTAGGCTACATGTATATTTAATCAGGCTTCTATGTAAAAATGACCAAAAAAGGGGGGTTAGTTCTGAGTCACAAGTATGAATTTTCTCATTGAATGAAGGGCACCTGCCATTATAACAAGAAAAAAATAAAATGATATTTCTTTAATAAAAAGAAAGCCCCAGATCAACCTCCATTACTGAGGAGACAGCTGCCTGGTATGAATTTTGATTCTGTTCCTTACAGGCTATTTGAACTTGGTTATGGTAGTTAACTTCTTTATGCCTCATTGTCTTCTTAAAAATGAGGATTATAGCACTATAGGAGTACCTATCTCAAAAGATTATTGTCAGGGTTAAAATGCTCAACATCTGTAATGCATAGAACAGTGTCTGGCACTTAATGTTGTAAGTTAATAATAATACATAATAATTAATACAGTAATAATAATTATTTTATTATCATTATTAGAGTCTTATCAAAACTATATAAGAAAGGAGAGTTCCTGTGCTAGTTTGCAATAGTGCAGTTCCTCCCTACAAGGAACTTAGAAATATAGGCAATGTACCTGTGGAGAATCAAACATAAAATCAGCATATAAGGATCAGAAAAGATATGTACAAAGAATTCTAAAGAAACCAAAAGGAGCACCTGGGTGGCTCAGTGGTTGAGCATCTGCCTTTGGGTCAGGGCATGATCCCAGGGTCCTGGGATCAAGTCCCACATCAGGCTACCCACAGGGAGCCTGCTTCTCCCTCTGCCTATGTCTCTGCCTCTCTCTGTGTTTCTCACGAATAAATAAATTAAAACTTAAAAAAAAAGGAAGAAAACAAAAGGTTCACAGGATAGTTGGACTTCTCTATAACCTAGTTTAGGTTTTAACATATTTAAAAGAAAATAAGTCAAATAGAATGGCATTTCTTAGTCATAATTGCTGTTATAAAGAGGTCCAGTAGATCCTGGTAGAGAGATATGAATTCATGGTGTTCTAACAACTTGTATATTCTTATTGTATAAAGAAATATGTTTGGGGCTCTTAGATTAAGGTTGGAAAACATTGAGCCATGGCACATAGAAAAGAGGCTGGTATATGACATGTGCTCTATAAATGATAGCTGTTATTATTTTTATATTTGTTGAAATTATTATTATTACAATTGACATTAACTTCTTTTCATTTTTTTATCCCCAGAAAATAAATGTCAGGTCCTAAACTGATTGATATACAGAAGTGGTATGCTTTTACAGGAAGAATGCATAAAACAGAGGGTGGGGAGAGTATCTAGTCTCTATGGGAGTTGTGGATCTTCTACATGGGCATTTTGACTTGTACAGAATGTAAGTGAGGTCAATGTGTTTGAACTGAGAGCCGGCAAATCGGGTTTCAGAGGTGGCAGAGGCTAGCGCTACACTCCTGACCTTGGCAGAACCACTGAGCTAACAAGGGAGCGATGAAAGATGGATGCAGAGTAATATTCAAGTAAAATCCTAACTTTACCTCCAGCCTTGCATACAATTGCCTTTTACAGAACTTCTGCAGCCTACCTTCTATAGCGTCAGATTTCTCTGAGCTTTTGGTATAATTAAGTTTAGTTGAGTTTCCTTTAAAATATCTAGAAAAATATTCATCAGTCTAATTGTGGAATACCAATTTGAAACAGTAGAAATATTGATCATAAAGTTTTAAAGATATATTCACTCTATTTATGTAGTCATTAAAAATAAATATGCAAACAGTCCAATTTTACTCTGTATCTACCACATCTAAGGCACCATGTTAAGCTTAAGGACCAGGAAGCTGAGTAAGACAGAGGCAATCAGAGGGTACAGATATGTCAACTAAGAATCACAATAAGCTCTGAGATTCCTGGCATCTGTGAAAGTACACAGGAGGGGAAAGCAACTTGAAAATGTTGAAAACTAGAATTGTAAATAAGCTAATAAGATCCTAAACCATATTTACATTATTGTTCATGCTTTAGTGAAAAGATAAAAATGATTTCTAATTAGTCTTTCAGAGGATCCCTGGGTAGGGCTCAGCAGTTTACCGCCTGCCTTTGGCCTGGGACATGATCCTAGAGTCCGGGGATCGAGTCCCACAATGGGCTCCCTGCATGGAGCCTTGCTTCTCCCTCTGCCTGTGTCTCTGCCTTCTCTCTCTGGGTCTCTCATGAATAAATAAATAAAATTAAAAAAAATAGTATTTCAATTGCTCTTAAATGTATACTTCTAAGCTGCAAAAGTATGCTTAAAAGCAATTTCTCTCTCCATTAAATTAAATACCTTCTCTAATCTTTTTTAAACTAATATATTTATTTTAATAAAGCTTTTCTTCATAGATAATGAGTACATGGAAAAGTACAGCCTCTGGCATATTAGCCACTTTATAAAACAGTGTCCTCAATCTAGAGAACTTCATATGCCTCTGAAATGAAGGCCAGCATTCTCTAAAAATGCAAGACCAACATCTAATGTTTCATTCATTTCTGAAACCATTCAGTTAAACTTCTGTAAAGCTATTTCAATATTGTTTTGTCTTATGTAAGAATTTCTGAGAAAAACTAGAATTATAAACTTTTAAAGTGTATTATAATTGTTAGAATAGTCTATACACTTAGTAACTAAATGTTCTGTATTTTTAAGGCATAAGTTTCCTTTATCTTCACAGATGATAAAATAGAATCCCATTTATCTCAAGCTTTAACTCTTGAGTATCCCTGCTTTCCTCACTTTTTAAGACTTAAACAAAAATTGTTGTAGCATTCACATAAACACCTAGGCTTTTACTTCTAAAAATTCTGAGATGCCAACATTTTTAAGGGTCACATACCAAATTCTGGCTTTTGGTAATGGTAGAGTAGCTTGCTAAGACTACCCTATTGCCAATAATAATAAGCTCTAAACAAAACATTAAAAAAGGAACTATTTAAAAGATCTTAATGCATGCAGAAGCTAGAGAGGGTATGACCCTTGGAAGGTCATATTGATTTTTCCCTTGGGCCACTTGCTAGTCCCCACAGCAAACCAAAGATAACACTCCAGCACAAAGTCACAGTCCTATTGTATATTTGGATTTCAGGGCTGTCACAGAAGCTGGGAATCAGGGAGCCAGTATCCCAGAAAAGGTGAACTACAGACAGGAAAGCCCAAAAATCTTCATTCAGACTTTTTACCCACATTTGATGGACTCATAAGCTGTGAGCCCAGAGGAAGAATAATATCTAGAAAGCTAAAAGTGTTGAACAATGTTGTTAACAGCCTCCTAACGAAAGGAAGTCAGAGTTTAATCCCTCCAAGTTAAAGAGACTTGGTAAGCACTCCAGTCTTTGTATTAATGCTGCAGAAGAGTCACATCCCAGGACTAAGAGACATACTTGGGAAGGCAGATCTATCAGAAAAATAGCAAGGATTGTGGAAAGAGGACAGAGAATGGAAATGCAAGCTTAGAAAACATGATTTTCCAACTTTTCTTAAAACATTTGAAAGGGGTTCTAAAAACGTGATTTTTTATATCAAACTAAGGAACAATTCTAGAATGAATTATTTAATACTTCGTATGGATCATGTGCTACACAGAAGAGCTCAGTTTTTACTCCCACCAACACAGGGTCATTGTAAGTACAAATTTGCAACATAAAAAATGATAAATTTGGGGATCCCTGGGTGGCGCAGCGGTTTGGCGCCTGCCTTTGGCCCAGGGCGCGATCCTGGAGACCCGGGATCGAATCCCACGTCAGGCTCCCGGTGCATGGAGCCTGCTTCTCCGTCTGCCTGTATCTCTGCCTCTCTCTCTCTCTCTGTGTGTGACTATCATAAATAAATTAAAAAAAAAATTTATAAAAAAAAAAAAATGATAAATTTGGTAATGATCTGAAAAAAAGAGGGGCACCTGTGTGGCATTGTCCATTGACCATCTAACTCTTGGTTTCGGCTCAGGTTGTGATCTCATAGTCATGTGATAAAGCCCTCAGTCAGGCTTCAGGAGTTCAGGGTAACGAGTCTGCTCTAGATTCTCTTTCTCCCTCTGTCTCTCCTGATTATGCTCTCTCTGTCTCTGAAATAAATAAATAAATAAATAAATAAATAAATAAATAAATAAATAATAAAAAAAAACATATGTACTCATAAATTCCCCTTCTAGAGAATTTTCCTACAGAAATAGTCCCCTAAGTTGGACACAGATACATGTACAACGATGTTCACTGCAATTTTCTGAAGTAGTAAAATATTGCAAACAGTCTAAAAGCCATCAATAAATGTATCTATCAGAATTCTGGCCAGAAACAGACTGTTGATGTGGCCCATTCATGCCAGCATCCCAGGATACAAAGGAAGGTGGGAAGGGTGACAAGAAAACATAGAAAGGCAAATAGAAGATGCTAACACTTGGTATAAATTACAATGTAATTGAGTCTATTCATTAAAATAAATTGGGGCATTTAAAGTACAAAAGGCAAGTAGCTAAACAAAATGAAAACATTGGGCAATTAGGTGGACGCATTAATAATTAGTTAGACATATAATAGATGGATGATTAAAAAACATATATTCTGTTTCTATCTATATACTCCTAAAAATAAGGTATAACTAGCCCCCTTGGTCTGTGCATTTTAATATAAATATAAAATAAAATATGTTTGAGAATATGCCAGATTATAGAACCATCCTCTCCTCTTCATGCATGTTTCTGCATATATGAGAAGAAATGTGTTTTGGTTTATCATACACCTAGGCATGTTTGAACCCCAAAGTAACATCTATAATGGTTTGCCCTGTCTTCTGCTCTGTTTTGATCACTTTCATATGAGTGAATGATACCCAGTTATTAGATGATATGAAGACATTACTGAACAACATATATAATCTAGTTACTGAATGAGGAGCCAAAACAAATACTTTCAAGCAGAACAATAGACCAATAAATTAATACATCATCAGATATAAATCTAAGGTTCCCCAACTGAAATTTAAAAAAAAAATTTCTCCCCTATGACCAGGATCAAGTAAATATGGCTTAACACCAACGTGTTTTTATTTTTTTATTTATTTTATTTTATTTTATTTTATATTTTATTTTTCACCAACGCGTTTTTAACTTGAATCAATTCAGTAAGTATTAACAGTGATGATAGGCTCATTGCAAAACTTGGTTGATTTACACCACATTCATAAAATAATAGTTTCCAGAAGGCTAATCAAACTGTACTAAGAATTTTACATTAAGTGGGGGCATGCTCAAAGAAGGATACCCATGCTGGTAGCGAACTTTAAAACTATGAGTTATAGGCATGGTTTGGAGATTTGTCTGTATGTTAGCCTGAAGTATTTAACATGTTAGAGACAACTGGATCTAATGTGGAAGGCTCTAGTCTTTTCGTGTGGTCTAAGAATTAGACTCAATGAGTCATAGATACACAGAGCTAGATTCTGGCTTAGTGCAAAGAAGATATATCTGATAGACTGTTCTGACCAGAATAGACTGCTTTAGAAGATAATGAGCTTTGGAAGATGATTTGTAGATGACTTTCAAGCAACTTACACCCTTCAGATGCTTTCGACCTTGGGATTCTGTGGTTCCATATATTTACCACTTTTCATAGGTAAAAATATGACTTTCCTTTGGTTTTCACATCAGCACGTTGATGCTCAATGTATGTTATTCTGGTTATCATCCTTACTATATGATAAGCTCCTAGGATGTGAGGGGCAATTTACTGGGCTACTGAATTCCTGTTAACCTATATATGAAATCATTTCCAGTTTTCAGAGTTCCTTTGGACTCCCTCTTCTATACATACATAATTTCTTATCTGTCAGTATCCCTACTTGCTTTTTTTTTTTTTTCCCCTATTCCTTTTATCTTTTTCTCTTCAGGTGTCTTACTTCTAAAGCCTTATCTTTCTGTAACTATTTACCTCCTGTGATTTGCTAAATTTTCTTTCGAACTTTTCTTTGACTAAGCTCTGATTGACAATCCACTCTGCTGACCTCTCCCCTCTCATTAGTAATGCCTTTTATTCTTTTTGTTATAGATCATCTGAGGGAATATGTAGTTCAATTTTTTTTTAACTTCTAAACCTCTTCTTCATTACTATCTTTGAGTTTTGTTCATTTCTTTACCTTTGAAAAACTTTTCTATATTATCTATGTGTTTGCTATCATTTTATCAGAAATGTTAACTATGCAAGTATTAATTTTTGAATGCAAAATATTTTATGTATCTATCACACATGGCTAGTTTATTTCCCCAACCATCACTATACTTTTTCTGTATGTATTTCTCTATTACCAAACTTTGTTTCTCCCCATGGAGAAAAGATATTCAACATATTGATATTTAATAACTATTAGAAAAGATTTACTGTGAAACTCCTAGCTTACTCCTATAATTCATACATAAGCATTCAAGGGGAAATGGTATAATACAATACAAAACAATCTTATTCTTGGTCTGTTGAGCACATGGAGATTCCAGAAGAATGTACAGAGACCTAATATTTGAATCAAGTTTGACTCCTATATATCAAGCCATAAGGTGTTTGTGGGGTGGGTGTTGCAGGGTGTGTCCATAGTGGATTTTCAAGTTTATATAATTTGCCTTCATCTCTTAAGTGGATCTATGACCAACATTTTAGACTCTCAGGATGCTTTTTTTTTTTTTTTTTTTTTTTTAAGATTTTCAGGATACCTTATAGTCAAGTCATCCTTCTTTTAGCCAATAAAACAAATTTTCCCTTTTATAGAGAGAAACTTCTTTCCCATTTTCAGGGCACCAAAGATTCATGAACACTGATCTTCTAGATATTAGTTTCACTGAGATTGTCAGTGGTTTAGTTCAACACCAAAGATTTACTTCTAGACATTTCTCATATTAGATGAGGAAGAATCATTCTCTCAATATCCTGTTGCAATATGAAGAGTTCAGGATCTTCAGTATGTGTTTGGGATGCAGAAATAGGAAAGGGGACAAGAAAGGAAACAAAATAGGTTCCACCCAACAATAATATGTTGTGATTTATCTATATTTCTCAAACTGAATATCTGGAGAGCAGTTTAATAGAAACAATTGATAGTCTACTGAAATAAAACTTTGAACATATGATAAGATTACCTTTAAAATCAATTTTAGAAGTTTTAAAAGATAAAATGCATCAAAATAGAGATTTTGACATCCAAAAGATCACAGTTGGGAGATATACTTGGCTATGATGCTGGAGAACAGGTGATGAGGGAAGGAGATTATGGCAATGAAGGACATATCTCAGTGGTCAGAGGTTGGTGAGCTAATGAGAACCCCCAAAAGATACTGGTTTTTTTCTTGCCTCTAAGATTCAGATTGCTTCCTCAGAACTATTATCATCATAATGCATTTACCAGTAAGTGAAATTTTATCTTAAAAAATTATTGGAAAGTGTGGCATTTCTATTTCAGAAAAATGCAAATACTATAAACCAGAACTTTTTCTTCAGGTTGTTTGTAAGCTTTTGTGCTGTATTTTATAACATATTTATTTGTTTAGAGCTGTTTGTAATAATTATCCACCAGAAAACCTTACTACATATTAATTTGTAATCCTCAGCATGGAAAAATTCTTAATGGAAGTTTTGCTGAGTATGGGCTTTCAAATAAAGTCCAATGTAATGAAATGAATATGCATAATGTCTTTATGCTCTCCAAAGTCTTGCTCTCTGCATGCTTTCTAAATACACAAGTATTAAAAGGCATTTTCCCAAGAAAGTTAAATAGAGAGCATGGTTTGAAAATTTTGAAATTCTTTGATAATGTAAAATATTTTAAAATTAGTTATATCAAAATGATACTTTTATAAATTATTAGAAGTAGAACTCAAAATGGGGGGGGGGTCTTTTCCCAACATATATTGAGAGGTTAATATAAATATGGAATGAAGACTTTCTAAATTTGGAATTATATCTACATGTATTATACCCCTGATCCCAAAATTTTAGGAGCTTCTCAGGATAAAGCTTACATTTCTGTGAATAATTTTATACTCTTAACTGCCACCACATCCTTGTACCTCATTTTGTTCCTAATTATTGCTCTTTTAATTATGACCAGTTTTCCTATTAGGTTTTGTACATTCCTGTCCTGGAAATTACTAATAGATGTTTCCCTACCTGGGTTGTTCACCTTCTGCCACCACCGTAAATTTATAACTTTCCTGCAAATTTCAGTTCAAATCTAATTTCCTGCTGAAGCCTTCCTACATCCTAGCTAAGCATAGTGACATCTACTTTTTGAAATTAGTGCATTTATAGCCTATATCACTGATTTTGCATGTATATGATACTATTTTTAGCTTGTCTTGAAGTGTTGGCTTTCTTTTTATTTTTATTTTTTTGTATTCTGTATCATATCTTACAGACAAGGCCAATGTGTTCCATGACACTATATAATTTATGGTTCTACATAAATTAGTCTTCTTTGGAATCCTGGGGGGAGCCATCACATTTTATATAGGAGATGCTTAATAAGTATCAACATTAAGCCAATGAATGAATAGATTTCTCTGAGAGAATAAAATATAATACTCTCGAGTTCAATGGGAGTAGATTTAAATATATACCAAGGTATTATAAAAAATATATATAAAGACCACCCAAAAGAGAATAAACAGGCAACATATATAGATTTGCTAGGATTCAGTCTCTATTACTTGGATTTGTCAGACTTGCAGGAAGGTGAGAGAATTGCAGAGATTTCTAGAAGCTGGAAAAACAAGGCTTTAGGAATGCTCTTAATCAGAAGTTGTTGGTGGATTTACTATGGAAGAAATAGTCCTGTGTGATTGTTTGGGGGAACATATTTGGTTTTCTCTGGTTGGTTCGAGTTAGGAATGGAGAGCACTGGCAAAAATTAGGGAAGTGAGCAATTATTGCACACATTGTGACCATTTGGAGCGAGTTACTACAGGGATTGTTTGGCTTGCTGGAGTGATTGCTACAGAGGCTGTGTTTCAAAGTTCTATTGTCACATATGGTTTGGCTATATATGTCTGCTGATACATTCAGTCTCTCAGAACAATAAGAGCTTACAAAAGTTTACGGTACCTTATAGGGTCCCTAGCACTCTACAACCTCTCTTTCAGTTGTTCATAATGATAATTATGTAAATGTCATAGTTATTAATAATCAAATTTTATCCAAAAAGGGACTGAGGCTTGGAGAAGCAAACCATCTTGTCCAATGTGTCAAATCTAGTAAAAGAAAGTGCTTCTTCTTAAATTTACACCATCTGAATTCAGATTTGGACTTGGAGGAAATAACTGTGAAGGTGCATAGAATCAGATAAGGGCTGGTAAAAATAAGAATGAAAGCTCTGGGAAATTCCATAAGTTTGTTGGGAGTTGGAAGGATGCGATCTAAGAGTCTGGATTCTGGAAAGACAGAAAATCGTTCAGAATATAGATGAAATATTCTGAGACGATTTGGAAGTAGAAATGTGAGTGATAGCTAAAGAGGAAAGATTTATAAAAGGGGTGATTAGAGGCAAGGAACAATAGCTTTTCAAGTTGAAATTTCTGTTGATTTCTTTCAAAATGCATGTACCATTGTTAGGAATTAGTTGAACAATTAGGTAGTCATGGCCAGAGTCCTCTACAAGAAGACAGGCAGTGGGGATAGCTAAGATAAAACTGCACTAGCATCCTGTTTTACAGCTTAGACAAGACTGCACTAGCATCCTGCCTAGCAGCCTCTGCAGAAGTGACTTTTGCAAAACATCCTGAAACAAAACAAATAACAATAAAACTTTGGTCACTATCACAAGTTGAGGCAGTTAGTGTCCAGATATCAGCCCAAAGGACCATCAACACATGAACAATAACCCGACGTGCAGACAAGTGCATGATAAATGCCCTGATTGACACACCTTAGCAGCCAACCCACAAGGTTGCACACTCAGGATGCTCAAGATAGTTTTGCAGAAGAGCTTACAAAGCCCCCTAGATTTGGAGACCAAAAAGGCAATCCTCTCAGCACCCCCTTCCTCTCCTGGAGCTTTATACTGCTGCTCTCAATAAACTTTGCCTTGCTGTCCACCACTTTTCATCTGTTCTACCTCTTCCTTCTTTGAAGTGGCATGACCAAGAACTATGGGCACTAAGGGAATAAAAATCATGTAACACCATTTGCAGTGGTCAATGATATACCTTCTGAATGTTTGTAGTCTGATAAGAGGGAGACACTTGTAAAAGATACTTCCATATGATTTTAAAGAGCTTGATGTTAGAAATGTATTAGAGAAAAGGAGAAGGAAAGGGGCTTTACTCTTTATCAAAGTGCCATTTACCGAAGTCCACTTAGCAGAATTACCAGTTGAGGAAATAGTGCTTGAAGTAGGAAGAACTCCAAAGAGGTAGCAATAATTTTGTCTCTAGTTGATCTTGCTACTAGTAATTGCTGCCTTGAGGTTGGAGAGGAAGCTGAGTAGATAGAAAGGTTTGTGAAAAGGAAAATGCATATTTTATGCAGGCCTAGATGGCGACATAAAGAACAATGAGCAAGAAAATTGAAGATTAGTCAAAAGCATCATGACTTTGCTTCCTTTCATCATGTGTCCATTGTCACCTCCTCTATGAAATGTTCCCTGGTTGCCCTCTCGACTTCTACAAGATATAGGCATGTTTTTCCTGAAATTTGATCATGACTGTTTATTAGAGCAGACAAATATTATGAAATGATAGTGTCATTACCACTGATACACTATTCATTCTTGCTCTAATGCCGCCTACTCATCAAATAACTAGCCTATCACACTGCAAAATTTGGTCATTAGTATAAGTTATGGAAATAACAGAAGCTAAACAGCTTCTCATAAATGTTAATTCCTCCCTATCCCAAAGAATTTTGTTTTCTAAACTATAAACAAAGTTTGAAAATACCCCTGCATACTTTCCATGCCACAATGATAGTTGTCTTTCCTATATAAAGGGAACCTGCAGGTTTCCCCCAAATTCCAGGAAAGAGTAGGCCTTTCTTGGTAGATGTCAGGATACTAGCAATCTAAAAGTGGTTGCTCTGAGACAAAATGTGCTACATTTGTCTTGGATTTAGGGAACTGTTAGGGACAGCAAATTTTCAACCTTTATATAGTGCCATCCCTACAATTCCGACATATATTCCCTGCCCATGAAATACCCAGTGAAGGAGATATTTGGGGGATTAGTGCCTTCATTTCATCAGCAAAAAGTTGAACTGAAACCATGAGACTAGAAGTAGAAATATAGAAATACTTCAGCTTTAGCTACCATTCATATTCTCACTTGATTTATAGAACATAGTTAGGGGATATTCTTCAGTTATCCAGATAAATTTATTTATTTATTTGTTGGTTTTTTTGTTGATTCAGGGGTAGAATTCAGTGATTTATCACTTATATATAACACTCAGTGCTCATCACAAGTACCCTTCTTTTTTTTTTTTTTACAAGTACCCTTCTTGATACCCATCACCCATTTAACCCACCCCTTGCCCACCTCCCCTCCATCAATCCTGCTTGTTCTCTATAGTCAAGCATCCTTTATGCTTTGCTTCCTTCTTTTTCACTGCCTTCCCCTAAATTCACCTGTTTTTTGTTTTGTTTTGTTTTTAATTCCTTACCATTTGCAATGACAGGGATGAAGCTAGAGTGCATTATGCTAAGTGAAATAAATCAGTTAGAGAAAGACAAATATTTAGGTAAATTTGTAGAGGTAAAAAGCACAACATCCAAGTTAGCTAATAGAAGTATCTGGCATTCATTTCAACCCTGGTGATGAGTTGTATAGAGTGACACATGTGGTTAAATCATGACCCATCAGGACAAAAGAATGGTATGGCTTCAAGGAACAGGACTACTTAGTGTTAATGCATAGAAGTTCTGTCATGTTTCCTTCAGAGATGTCACATTATTTATGGCTTTATGAAACATGAACATAGTTCTCTTTCCTAGTGTGTTTCTAATAATAAAATGGAGTACGATCTTTTCTAAGCACTGCATTCCACCTGCCATGATTAATCACATCCACCTCTTTGAATGGCAGGAATCTTTTTTATTATTATTATGATTGCAATGGCTATCACAAGATCATCTGTTCTCCCCATTGATTATCTTTTTAAAAATTATTAATTAGTTAATTTAGGAGGGAAAAGGTAGAGGCAGAGGAAGCATACTCCCTGCTGAGCATAGACATGGGGCTTGATTCCAGGACTGTGAGATCAGGGTGTGAGCTGAAATCAAGAGCTGGCTGCTTAACCAACTGATTAAGGCACCTCTCCATTTATTATCCTATTTAATTCTTATCTGAGTCCTGAAGGTAAGAGCTCTTATCCACATTTTGCAGAGAAGGAAGCTGAGACCATCTCACAGAAGTTAAGTAAACTAACTCAAGTTTTCCAAAGTCTATTGTGAAGTATAGAAGTCTCTCTTTTAAGCCCTATGTTCACCCCCAAATCAGGCAGCCTCCTACTACACACTTAATAACATCTAGATATTCATATTTTATAATGAAATACAGTTGTTCAGATTTAGGATAAAGATGTTCTTTTAAAAGATTGCTCCTTGCTTTTGAAACTATGAAAATATTAAATGCAGAGTTCTTAGGAAGGAGAGAATTTTTTACTCTCTTTGTTATTCCTTTTCCCTAAGTTTGCTGTGGTGCACTATATCTTATGGATGTCTTTAAGACAAATGAGCTTTGTTTCACCAGCTTCCTCAGGTGCATTTATTAGATGTGTGTGGTTGAAAGCATCAGTCAAATCATTGGAAGTTATGTTTTTAAGACATGATTTTGTACAAAGGCTTAAGCAAATCATCTGTAAAAACGACTTCCATGTGAAAATCTGTGCAGCTTTTATTGTTAAAAGAATAGTACTGGAGAGGGTTTGTGTGGTTGAAAAACCAGTCAAATACTCAGGAATTTCTTTTTCTAAGGTATAATTACAAACAAGGATTTAAATTTTTAAAATTTGGAAAGTAGGAATGAGTCCTACATGAAAATATGAACAGCTTTTAAAGTCAGAAAGACGATACTAAGGATAAAGCTATAACTAAATAATAGTTCATTAAACTGGCTTTATAAAAATATATTAGGAAAAGTTTGCAGAGCAAAAGAGGCTTTATTCTTTTTTTAAGTCTAGTGTATTTTTTCTGCATGTCTGTGAGGTAGCAAGGACCATGTTCTCTTTTTTTTTAATATTTTATTTATTTATTCATGAGAGAGAGAGAGAGAGAGAGAGAGGCAGAGACACAGGCAAAGGGAAGAGCATGCTCCATGCAGGGAGCCCGATGTGGGACTCGATCCCAGGACTCCAGGATCACACCCTAGGACGAAGGCAGGCGCTAACCGCGGAGCCACCCAGGGATCCCCCAAGGGCCATGTTCTTTAGCTTTAGCCATCTTTCTTGTAGAACAAATTGAAAATAGGATATTTGAATTACACTTTATCTTTTTTATCAATTTGCAGGATCATTAATATAAATTCACATAGAAATTTCTAAGACATCTGATTCTTTTCATATCTCTATATTCATAGCAACTGAAATTTTAAGTATATTACCTTGCAGGGACAGAACTTTAACATTGATGCAATGCATTTACCAGTTATAAACTCTATTAAATTGAAAATAGACTATGAAAATGGACTATGTCAAATTAGGGTCAAATAAGTTAGACTATTGATAGAAAGACTATTCCAGATAGGAGATGATTAAATTTGTAGTTTGGGGAGGACAGTTATTCATCTCATGTGACTATGATACACTGCAAAATACACAGTATGCCTCCTCTCAATAAACTGATTTGAAATGAACAAAAGGATATCTCACGCACAGGACAGGTTTGGTAGAAGTGGTAACATTAGAGATGTGCTTTGAATGATGAGCAGGAATCAGGAAAGAAGGATGATGCTATGTAAGCGTTGCATTACATGTTACATTTAAGTTCTAGGAAGAGGAAGCAGATCAATCCTATATCAGTGAATCACTTTTGTGAAGGAATACAGTAATTGGAGTACAAAGATCAATCTGGCAGCATGGCTAAACAGACCAGTGAGAACAGCATACAGAGAAATCTGTTCTCTTGGTAAAGAAATTGACCATTAGTTGAAGTGAAAGGAAATAAAGCCTAGAAAGTGGGTGGAGATTGTGGAAATGAAATGGGAAAGGTTATTGCAAGAATGTTGTAGAAAGTCCCATGATGGCAGGAAGCATGACTGGTTAGTCACTTTTGTAGCTGAGCACCTAGTTTAGTGTCTGAAACTTAGTAGGACTGATTATATGTTAAAGGAATGAATGACTAACTGCATAGATGAAAGTAGTATTTATAGGGCTTCATTTCTAATAAGTGAATGTAACTAAGTAAGAATATAAATATGAGTCAGGCTTACTCTGACATTAACAGAAATATTAACTTAGGAAAAGGAGCCAATTTCAGGGGGAGGGGCTTGTTCATTTTGGGCAGGTTATTAGTTAAAAAGCCCAACAGGATATCCACATAGAGATGTCTAATGGACACTTAAAAATATAAGTTTGTCACTAAGAAAAGAATATGTTTGTTGAAATAAATGAGTGATCCATCTTTCAAGAAGTGCTGAATGTTTATTTAGATATATGAGATTTTTTTATCTTGATTAGTTACAACATAAATTCTCTACTTTGTTTTTTCCAATTGTTCCACTCTCATTCTGTTCCAGTTATCTATTGCTACATAGCAAAACACTCCAATACTTAGTGGTTTAAAATATCAGTGCATTATTATTATTATTTCTCACAGTTTTAGGGGTTGACTGAACTCAGCTAGATGCTCAGAGACTCTCATACAATTGTCATTAGAGTTACATAAAGACTTCTTCATTCATGTATCTGGTGCTTGGGCTGAGATGGCTGGAGTAGCTTCAGGCTGGGTGGACATCTGTATCTCCATGAAGCTTCTCCAGATGATTAGCTTGGACATCTCCATAGCATGGCAACCTCAGAGTAGTCAGTCTTCTTCCAAAGTAGTTGGCTTTCCCTGGAATGAACATTTTAGGAGAATATGGAGTAAAAGCTGCATGGCTTCTTTTGACCTACATGAGAAGTCACGTACTATCACTTTCACCATGTTCTGTAGGTGAAAGGTAGCCCAGATTCAAGAAGAGGGGATGATAGTAAGTGCATGGTTCTTTGGGAGATCATCTTTAGAGGCCAGGTGCAGTAACTTTTCTTGTTTATTGACCACTAGAATTTTCTTTCATTGAAGGACCTGTTTGGGTCTTTTCCTAATGAATTGTCTCCTTTCATTTCATTGATTTACAGTAATTTTAATATTTCATGGATAATATTTCTTCCATTTTGTGTTTTATCCTTTATTTCTCCATGCTGTAGTTCTTAATTTAAATGGATTTCTGTATGTTGGTATATTGAACACCAATAAAAAATAATTTATTTAAAAAATATATAAATAAATGGATTCACATTTTTCAATATTTTCATTTTTCCCTTTACTAGAATGACATGATTTGTTGTTCCTGTGAAGTATTTCAAAGTGAGAGTGATAATATACTAAAACAAATAAATAAATAAAAGGCAAAATACAAAGTACCAGCTTTAAAAAATATCATGTAAAAGTACCATAATGATGGTGAGTTTGCAAGACAGAAAGGCAGGGCAGAAAGAAAAATGAAGGGAATCAGGGACCACAGAAAAACAAAATCATGTAGAGAAGGAGTAGTCTGAGAGGTTAGGAGAACAATCCATGATGTATTGGGCCTGAATAGGAAAGAGACTATTGAAAGAAGAAGGGATATTGTTAATTTTATTAAGTGCTGCTGAGAATTCGAGAACCATGAAACCCCAATTGCCCATCCTTTTCTTTCCTTTCCTAATTCCTATTTCATAGCAAGCTGCTTCTTCCTAGCTTGTCAGATTCTATATAAGTATCAGGTGGCCCATTCTTTGCTGTAGTGTCCCATGGCTCCCTTTCCTTTTCTTCTTTCCTCACTGAGCCACCTGTATTGTGAGAATCTCAAGATTTTTATATGAAGTGAGCCAATCACTGTTTACAAATAGGGACATGAGGACACACACTACATAAATCATTTGGAATCACAGCCAGAAAATCGGGCATTAGCTAATTTTTACTGATGGTTTTCATGTGAGACACCAATCTTCAGTGTTCCCATGCCAGTCATAACCAGGGCTCAGATGTTGGCTTCTACTATTCAGTTATTTAACACTCTAGGGAAATTAAAAGAGCTCTCAATAGGCAAACAACCCCAAGACAACCCCCTGAAATCATTAAAATGCCACTATGTTGCATAGTAGAATGAAAAGGGATGTTAGCATTGAACTCTGAATCTCTTGGTATCAGTTTCCTCAGTTGGGAATAATAGGGTTCTACCACAAAACTCAATTTTGCAAATAGCTAAAATTTGATATAGAGTTTATACTCCCTTAAAATAAAATAATGCTATTAGGGGTTAGATAGATAAAAATCACATATTACACTGGTCTTCTGCATGGCAGTGGAAGAGATGTTTTACGTGACTAATGGCACATGATTTGTCCTTCACTACAACTTTGAGTAGCAAAGTGATTTTTAATGGGTTTTTTGTTTTGTGGTCAAGTTTTTTAAAAAAACTTTTAATGGAGTTAACTTCTGCAGTTTTATTTAAAGAAACTTTAAATGTTTTTCAAGCTATTACCTAACAACACTATAATCTCTATGTGAAAAGTATAAGTGTCCATTATGGTACTGAAGAATAATATAGTTCTTTATTGCTTTCTACTTCTCTCCTTCCCTCAAATAGTAGGCTGTCAAAGAACCTTTCTGATGTAATTGCAATTGTGAATAATGGCACCTCCTACCTGTTAGTTTTCAGTTTCTTATCTGCTATGTATTCTGAAAACATATAGAAAAGCTTCTTTGGAATTTCATGGTAAAAAGAATCTAGAAGGTTCTGAAGGAGCTTGAACCTAATGACCAAAAATAAAAGTTAATATCGTCACATTCTAATTTTGGGCAAGTGTTTAAAAATGTACATGTTTCATATTATTTCTTATCTCAATCTTGTAAGATAGCTACTATTATTATCCCTAATTTACAGATAGGGTAAATGAGGCTCAAGTAGATCATTCTCCAGTAAGCAAGGATCCTGAGTGGAGTCTTTGTATTTTTTTGAATCCCCCCTCAAAAACTGGTAGAGCAACTGTTTAGGCAAGCAAATAAATAAAAAGCCCATGGACAACACCTACTACATAACAAAGTAACAAGGAATTCTCTTGAATCTCAAAATATATGTGGGAAGGGACCAATTTCTAATAGCAACTCACATAATACCAATGACTGTTGGAATGCAGGGGAAAAAAAAACATGGCCCAAAGATAAACAACAGAAAGTTAAATTGGACAATCCATGAACAGGGGAAGAAACTGGGAGGAGACTTTGCAGGCTCCAATGAGAATGAGGAGAGGGGAAAAGAACTGCAGAAAGACTTAATGATATTGGTAGGTCTAGACCTAGACTCTATGTACTTGCCAAACTAACCAACCAGAATTCCTTCCAGTTCACCATCCTATACTGAAGAGAGACTAATGGGAAGAGAATTCAAATTGAGTTTGTTGGCTTAATGTATATCTCTAAAATAATCTGGCATAAAGTCTATGAGTTCCCATTTGGGTTATTGGCCTTGACCTTGCAAATGTCAGCGGTGAGTCTCCTTCTGAATATTGGGGATGTGGCTGCTCTCTACCTTCAAGTCACAAGGGCCACAAAGTGGCTTCAGAGAATTGCAGTACAGCTGCTCCTCCCGACAATCAAGTAAGTGGAGTCAAGGCTATCCAAAAAATCCATTCTACTTAGCTAATCTGAGTTTGAGAATATGAACTAATTTTAATTTTCCTACCCATATAAGCATAGGTCATATATCAGTGGCTGTTTTGTTTTGTTTTTCAAAGACTAGAGAAACTTCTCTAAGAGAAACTCATAGCTTGTTTCTTCTCATATTTCTCAAAAGTCATTAAAGATACTCAGAAAATTGTGATGCAAAGGTATTTTTAATAGTGTGAAGAATTTTCTTTGCCTAATTTCCTATCAAGTGGGCCTCAAATCATGAGAAATGTGATTCCTAGCCATATACTTTTTACACCTACACAGTGTTGCATATTTAATAATCTTACTTACAAATTAAATTCATTTTTCTTTTTTTTTTAATTTGTTTATTTGACAGAGAGTGAGAGAGACTGCAAGCAGGCAGAATGGCAGGCAGAGGTAGAGGGAGAAGCAGGCCCCCACTGAACAGAGAGCTTGATGTGAGGCTTGATCTCAGGACCTTGGGATTATGACCCGAGCCAAAGGCAGATATTTAACAGACTGAGCCACCCATATGACCCTAAATTCAGTTTCAGAGCATTTTGGCAGTGAATTTTCCCCCCATTTTTTCAAAGAGGGTTCTTTTATTTAGTAAGGAGAAAAGAAGGGATTTTAGTATAGAATTTTAAAAGTGTCATCACTATTTTAATAAAAAATGTAGGACAGAAAAACATTTTAAATATCTAGCAAGTAAGTGCTAGAACCTGGTGTTCATTAACTCCTCAGCTCTGGCTGAGTCTCCCAAAATATGTGATTCTAACACAGAACAGTTTTTCTCACAGAAGCAGCTTCAAAGATTTGTTCTGAAGGGCAGAAGCTCCAGGACACTATAATAAACTAGGGCTACCATAACAAATTACGATGTACTTCATGGCTTTAAGCAACAGAAATTTATTTTCTCAGTTTTCAAGGCTAGGAGTCTGAAATCAAGGTGTTGGTAAGCTGCATTCCCTCTGAAGCCTCTCGAGGAGAATCCTTCCGTGCCTCTTCCAGCTTTGGGCAGTTCCAAGCATCCTTGACTTGTGAGCATAACTCCAATCTCTACCTGTCCTTGCATGGTCTTTTTGGGTGTGCCTCTCATGGGCCCATCCTAATACAAGATAATCTCATCTCAAGATCCTTAATTTCATTATATCTGCAAAGACCCTCTTTCGAGATAGAATCTTATTTGGAAGAGAGTCCATTCCAACAAACAGACTTATTTTTGAAAGCTACTATTCAATCCACTACAATGACTCATCTATAGATAAGTAGGGGAGGTCTTTTCATATAGAAAATTTATCATATCTTGAAAATAGGTTATACTATCTATCAGCATCATCTAGTAAGATTATGCTGTATTCTTTCAAAATATTAATTACAAACAAAAACTTATCAACCTATGACTTTTAATTAAAGAAATTTACATCTTGAGTTGACATTCTGAGTCACAATAAAAGTAAATGCACTTTTATTAGCATGAACAAATTTTATTTTTGAGAAAATTAATAGTTCATTATGAAGCTTCTCAGAATTGTGAATTATACATTAAAATCAGTTTCTTGGGGATGCCTGGGTGGCTCAGGGATTGAGCGTCTGCCTTTGCCTCAGGGCATGATCTTGGAGTCCCAGGATTGAGTCCCACATCGGGCTCCCTGCATGGAGCCTGCTTCTTCCTCTGCCTTTCTCCTTCTGTATCTCTCATGAATAAATAAATAAAATATTTTAAAAATAATAAAATAAAAATAAAACAAAGACTTTCTTTAAAAAATTAATTAATTAATTAATTAATTAAATAAAATCAGTTTCTTGCACTGGGATGTTAAAGGGATAATCTTGTACCCTAGAAATAAAAGCAAAGTCAGAAAGAGACAGACAGAAAGTGCATTCTATCACAGCAATGTTATGCTTGCTGCTCCTCTTATAATCTGGTAGAAAATACTTGTGTTTACTCCTACCCAGGAAGAATAATTAGCTAAAAGGAAGAAAATCAGTAAAGACTACAGCACAGAACTGGTGGATCCTAATTTATTTGTGAGCTTCTCATCCTTTTAGTTTGTTTCTCCACCAACAATATAAATTCTACAAAATCAAAATCTTACCCTACCTTATAAAACATTTTTCATGTAGACTCTGAGAATTAATCTTTGGGGAAGAAAATATTAGAAACCTTGTGCTTTTTTCAGAGCTGATTCTTAAAATGTCCAGTGATCTAGTTCAACAAAGACATTGATGCTCAGCAAACATGTCATTTGTCCCTCTACATCTTCCAGGCTCCTTGCAGTGGGAAGGGACCTTGTGACTACTTCTGGACAATGAAATGTGAGCTGAAGCAATAAATGTCATTTCCTATTTAAGGCAGGGAGAAACACTTCATGATTCTCCAGTTCTGCTCTTTTCCCTTCAGGGTAAGAGTAAAGGTCACATGTTGTTAATGGCAGAACTACAAGTTTGAAACAACCTGTATCTCTGAGCCAGCACATGGAATTCAGCACCCTGGAGAGTTCCAAAACCTAAAGTAGGTTTTACATGAGTGAAAAATAAACAATTATTTTAAGACCTTGAGATTTGGGAATGGAGTATTACCACAATATAAACCTATTCTACTATGTCTTGTATATCCAAGTTGTTTGATATGAACTAAAGTAATCCCTTAATAGATGTGAAATAAAATTAAATGCTACAAAGTAGACAGTTAAATTTGCTGCTTAAAAACTGCACTCTGTTTGGAGTGCCTGGGTGGCTCAGTCCATTAAGTATCTGCCTTCGGCTCAGGTCATGATTCTGGGGCTCTTTATTCAGTGGGGAGTCTGCTTCTCCCTCTCTTTTCCCTCTGCCCCTCTCCCTCCCCCTTTCCCTACTTGTTTTCTTTCTCTCTTAAATAAATAAAATCTTTAAAAAAAAAACCCACACCCTTTTTGATGCTTTTGTTACTGTTAAAAGAAAAAATGGTCTTATGATTCTGGACGTGGACAGTACTCCTTATTTTCAATTTTACTAACAGAAAGATCTGTGATTGCAAATTTCTCTCATACTTTTCTTAAACCTCATTAATTTTTTTTCACACAGTAAAGTTGTATGGGAAAACCTGAAAACCATAATACCAATGATTTTCTCCTTTATATGACTCTTAGTTAAAATTTGTTTCTGCCTCATCACATTAGGAATAAGATGCTTTCCTTTTACTCATAGGCTGACAATTTTTATTTAGGTTTCCAATTTGGGAAATATAAAAAAGAATCATAATACCAAAGGGAACATTTTTTTCTATTCAATTCTCCCTTTTTTGGAATTATATGACAATCATAGACTATGGCTGTAGTTTTAAGTCTTGTGAGCCACCTAAATGAGCCTTTTCTTTGATACATTTTTACATATTCATTGAAACATCATCCATTAGCAATCTTGACAAGAAAGAAACATATAACCCATCTACTTACCCCTAACCAGTAGAGATTACTAACATATACTAAAATAACCTGCAATCCAAAGACCCTTTGGGAACCAAACTGTGCATATGAATCAAAGCTATTATAACTACTTATAGAGATTCTCTGAATAAAATTGGTAACCTGGTGAGAGAGAGGTTGGTGAGAGCTATATGTACTTTTTCTGTCAAGATTACTAACTGCTGATATAGTTCAATGAATATATAGACTAACTTCTCCTAAGCAGGAAGAAACACAACTTGTTTTATAGGTAATAGATATCCCTCATTCCTATACATCCATGCAATACTATTAAAATAAATTATTATAATACAATTTAATACTGCTTTAAGAGGTGATATTATCTAATAGGGAGATGTCAATTTTAAAGAGCATTTCCTGCTGCTTTATTTGGACATTATGAATTGAAAGCAGAGTGAAATGGGAGAGGAAGTGCATTCTTTCTTCTAGCAAACTTCTAGGGCCCCTTGCACTTTTTTTCTACTGGTGAAATATTACAAGAACTGGAACAATATAGATTTGGATTATAATCCCAGCAGGTTAGATCTGTGGGAGGATTTCTTTTTGTGTGGATACTAGGAAACAGTAATCATCTTAAGCTGTTTAGGCTAAAGCATGAATTAAACAAAAAAATCAACAGTTAACTGTATTTATCTGCACATTTCCATCCTTTCAAATTGTACAAACAAGTGTCATCCTAAAATGTTTTATTTATTTAAATGAGGATTAAATGGGAGTATTGGGATACTGAAGGGCTTTATTCCAACAAAAAAAATGTTATTTTTGAAAGATAAGAGGGAAATGCATTAGTAAATCCATGATGTATGCTGTGAAAATCCCTCAAAAGCTGCATTCCGAGGCCAGGTGGATGACTGACCCACTATTGACTTTATCTATGGATTCACCTCTTTTGCAGGACAATTAAGGCAATATGGTACTAATATGAGTAATTAGATCTTAATTAAACTCTTGGGCTGTAATTAGTAGACAATAGTGATGGCATGATCTTCATTATAAACTGGCAGCTGCACATTCATTTATTTTAGTTGTCTAGTGCTCTTTGCACAAAGACAGGATAAATAACCTGGGGAAATTGGTAGCCATTTTGACTTTTCCTAAATAAATCCAGCAGTTAGTTTTATTGTTTAATTTCAGTTGAGGCTCAGACTACTGAGGGTGATTTTAAAGACCAAGGAGAGAAAATTTTAATGCAGAGTATTTAACAAATAATAAATCCAATAGGCTTTACCCTACTGCTGTCTCCATTAATAATTTACTCCTGCCTGTCCCTGTGCCCACCCCATATATAAACTACTAATAGCACTAATTCATTATAACCTGACCTTTCCATTCCTCCTAAGCTTTTATTCTGTGAAAAGTGAAAAGTGTTCTGAAACCACTGAGAAATCCCACAAACAGCAGCATATAGTTTACGGCATGACCTGGCCCTGTTATTAAAAAGGAGATTCTTGGTAGATGCAGGACTAAAAAGACACACACACACACACACACACACACACACACACACACACAGAAAGAAAATCCTAATGTGTTCTCTCACAAAAATGGAAGATTTCACTCTTTTAATAGGTTCTTTATGAATACTCTTTGAAGGGAAAATCATAGTGCTTTCAATAAATGTCCTTTTTGTTTTGTTTTGTTTCCTTCACAAACTGCATCTCCTTTCCTATATCTTGTGGATCACAGTTTATTAAAAGGATTCAATCTACAAAGGAAAAGAGAATTAATATGCTACTTCAAGACCTGTTTCTTGAGGGGGCAGAAATGTTATAGTCTAGTATCATTCCTCTATTTTAACTTGATTCAACACTTCAACTTGAATCTACTTGAGTTAATAATAATAATAATAAACAGAATTTTCTGTATTCTGTAGGAAAGAATGGAATTATAGGTAGAATACATTTGAAATGCACAAAGCATAATATATATATATACATATATATGCATACTTATATCTGTATAGATGGAG
The DNA here is from genome assembly GCF_018345385.1 of Vulpes lagopus. Lineage (NCBI taxonomy): Eukaryota > Metazoa > Chordata > Mammalia > Carnivora > Canidae > Vulpes > Vulpes lagopus. Next base: position 33,843,935 of record NC_054824.1, read on the forward strand.
AGCTATTTTTTTAAAAGATTTTATTTATTTATTCATGAGAGACACAGAGAGAGAGAGGCAGAGACACAGGCAGAGGGAGAAGCAGGCTCCCTGCAGGGAGCCTGATGTGGGACTCCATCCTGGGACTCCAGGGGCACGCCCTGGGCAGAAGGTGGCGCTAAACTGCTGAGCCACCCAGGCTGCCCTAGATGGAGAGCTATTAATAATTATGTAGTAAAATAAGTAGTAATCAATAGATGATTTGAGGACACCTGGGTGGCTCAGCGGTTGGGCATCTGCCTTTGGCTCAGGGCATGATCCCCGAGTCCTGGAATCAAGTCCCACATCAGGTTCCCTGCATGGAGCCTGCCTCTCCTTCTGCCTCTGTCTCTGCCTCACTATGTCTCTCATGAATAAATAAATAAAATCTTTAAAAAAATCAACAGATGATTTGAATAGCATGATAAAATATAAGCATTATATTAGTATAAAACAGTAGAGCTAACATTTTTTGAACTGGTATATATAAGCCAGTAAAATCTTGGGTATTTTATGTGCAGTCTCATTTAAACTTCAAAATAATGCAATCAATGGATACGTTTATTATCTGAGTCTTACAAGTTAGGAAAGTAAGGCAGAGCAAGGTTAATTATGTAGAATGGGGTTTAGTAGATATTTAATTGATTGAATTAACAATATACAATTATAAGTAAATATATAAAATATTTGACTTATGTATGTTAATATGTAATATATAAGTATATAAAATGTAAATTAAAATATATAAATGTATATTTAATATGTAATACAAATATATTTGCACAGTTGACCCTTGAACAACACAGAAATGAGGGTACTACCCCCCTGTGTAGTCAAAAATCTGCATGTAATTTTAAAAATCTTAACTACAAATACACTACTGTAGACTAGAAGCTTTGCCAATAACCTAAACAGTTGATTAACACATATTTTGTATATTATATGTATTATATACAATATTCTTATAACTAAGAAAAAGAAAATGTTATTAAGAAAATAAGGAAGAAAAAATAGTTCTACAGTACTATCCTGTATTTATTTTTTAAATCTGGCAATAAATGGACCCATATAGTTCAAACCAATGTTATTTAAGGGTCAACTGTATATATTTAAATAAATCTCTGATTGGTGATAGTAATTCAATCAATCAAAAATAAGTATTAATCCCTATTCTAAATTAACCTTGCCATGTTTTATACAGAGTACAGAACATACAAATATATAGATACTAAGGAAAGGGAGAGAGAATTCTCACGTCTATGAGCTTTGCATTCCTATAATCTTGAGAGTGAGATCTTGTTTGCACCCTTTTATCTGACTTTTTTTTTCAAGGATGTTTTTATACTAAAAAGAAATAATGTATTTGGAACAAAGACTCACTTATAGCCTTGAAAGATAATAGTGTTACCCTCCAGAGCAGAGAACTGGCATGCTGTCTGTTACAAAAGATTCAGATTCTCTAAGCTGAGTCCCTCTCCTATAAGGCAGTCCATTTTGTGTACCAGTGTTACATGATCCTCTTCACATCTTCACTGAAATTAGATTTTTTAAATTGAAGTGGAAGTTAGTTTTTTTTAATTGAAGTATAATTGACATACAATATTCTATTAGCTTCATCATAGTTATTCAATATTTTTACACATTATGAAATGATCTTATGATAAGTCTAATTACTATCTGTCACAATACAAAGTTATTACAATATTATTAACTATATACCCTATACTGTACATTATTACATCCCCCTGACTTATTTTGTAACTGGAATTTTGAACCTTTTACTCACTTTCACCTATTTGCCCATGCTCCAAAACTGTCCCCTTTGGTAACAGTTTGTTTTATGTATCTGTGAGTATGTTTCTGTTTTGCTTTATTTATTCATTTGTTTTATTTTTTAGATTCCACATATAAGTGAAATCATTTGGTATTGGTCTTTGTGTGGCTTATTTCACTTAGCATAATACCTTCTAGGTCCATCCATGACATCCCAAATGGTAGGAGTTTATTCTTTTTTTATGATTATTACACTATTTTGATTTTTTAAAATTTTATATATTTTATTTATTTATTCCTGAGAGACACACAGAGAGAGGCAGAGACATAGGCAGGGAGCCCGATGTGGGACTGGATTCCCAGACCAGATCACACTGTGAGCTGAAGGCAGATGCTCAACTGCTAAGACACCCAGGCATACACTATTTTGATTTTTGAATTTCTGTACTCTTTGAAATCTGGAGCATGATACCTCTAGCTTGTTTCTCTTTCTAAAGGTTGCTTTGGCTATTTGAGGTTTTTGTGATTTCATACAAATTTTATGATTATTCCAGTTCTATGAAAAAAAAAAAAAAACCCTTGGTATTTTGGTAGGAATGTCATTGAATCTGTAGATTGCTTTAGTTAATATGGACATTTTAACAATATTAATTATTCTAACCCATAGTCACAGAATATGTCTTGATTTATATGTGTTTTCTTCAATTTCTCTCATCAATGTCTAATAAGATTCAGTGTACAAGTCTTTCACATCTTTGGTCAAATTTATTTGCAATTGTAAATGGGATTTTTTTTTTAAAATTTCTCTTCCTGATAGCTTGTTTTTAGTGTATAGAGACACTAAAACACACTTTCTGTGTTAATTTTGTATCCTGCAACTCTACTGAATTAATTTATTAATTTTTGGTGGAGACTTTAAGGTTTTCTATATATACTATCATGTCATCAGTGAAGGGTGATAGTTTTACTTCTTCCTTTACAATTTGAATGACTTTTAGTTCTTTGTCCTTCCTAATTGCTATAGCTGGGACTTATAGTACCATGTTGAATAAAAGTGGCAAGCATGGGCATTCAAGTCTTGTGTCTGATTTTAGAGGAAAAACTTTCAACTTTTTTTCATTGAGTACGATGTTAGCTCTGAGTTTGTATTTTAGGGCCTTTATTATGTTGAGGTGAATTCCCTCTGTACTCACTGTTTTGAGAGGAATTATCCTAAATGGATGTTGAATTTTGCCTGATGCTTTTTCTGTGTCTGTTGAAATCATATGATTTTTATCCTTTGTTTTGTTAATGTGGTATATAACACTGATTGATTTGCAGATGTTAACCCATCCTTGCATCCCTGGAATAAATGCTACTTGATCATGCAGTATAATTCTTTTCATGAATTGTTGAATTTAGTTTGCTAATATCTTGTTGAGGTTTCTGCATCTATATTCATCAGAGATATTGGCCTGTAATTTTCCTTTTCTTTCTTTCTTCCTTTCTTCCTTCCTTCCTTTCTTCCTTTCTTTCTTTCTTTCTTTCTTTCTTTCTTTCTTTCTTTCTTTCTTTCTTTCTTTCTTTCTTCTTTCTTTTCTTTGTAATGTATATGCATGATTTCAGTATCAGGATAATGCTGACCTTTTAAAACGAATTTGGAAGCCTTTCTTTTTCTTCAGTGTTTTGGAATACTTTGAGAAGGATAGGTGCCAGCTGTACTTTAAATGTTTGTTAGATTGACCTGTGAAGTCATCTGCTCATGGACTTTTGTTTTCTAGTAAGTTTTTTTTCTTTTTAATTATTGGTTCAATTTAATTACTTGTAATAGATGTATCGAGATTTTCTATTTCTTTGTGATTCAGTCTGGGAAGATTATATGTTTCATTTTAAGTTGTCCGTTATGTTTGTGTATAATTATTTGTATGATCCTTCATATTACTATGGTATGGAGTACAGCTTTTCCTCTTTGATTTCTGATATTTATTTGGGTCCTCTCATCTTTTCTTGATAAGTTTGACTAGAGATTTATCCATTTTACATATCTTTCAGAGAACTAGCTTTTAGTTTTATTGCTCTTTTGTATTTTTTTTAAAAATCTCTATTTATTTCTTCTCTGATCTTTATTTTCCTTATTCTCCCTGTCTGTGGGCTTTGTTTGTTCTTCTTTTTCTAGTTCCTTTAGATATAATGTTAGATTGTCTATTGGGGATTTTTCTTGTTTTGTGGTTGTCCTATATCACTATAACCTTTTAGAAGTGCTTTTGCTATATCCCATAGATTTTTTAAAGTTGTGTTTCCATTTTAATTTGCTTCAGGTTATTTTTTATATCCTCTTTGATTTCTTCATTGATCCACTAGTTTCATGTTGTAGCATGTTATTTAGCCTCTACATATTTGTGTTTTTCCCAGTTTTTTTTCTCGTGATTGATTTTTAGTTTCATATTGTTGTGGTTGGAAAAGATGATATTATTTCATTCTTTTGTGATCTAACAGGTGATCTCTCCTGGAGAATGTTCTGAGTACACTTGAGAAGAATGTGTATTCTGTAGTCTTCAGAATATAATTTCTTATATATCTATTAAGTTCATCTTGTCTAATGTGTTGTTAAAGCCTGATGTTTCCTCATTAATTATTTTGGCTAGATTATCCACTGATGTAAATGGGATATAAAGTCCCCCACTTGTATCATATTACTTTTAATTTCTCCACTTATATCTGTTAATATTTGTTTCATATATTTAGTGTTCCTATGTTGGATACATAAATATTTACTAATTATATATTCTCTTTTAGGATTGACCCTTTTATCATTATGTAGTGTCCTTTGTCTTTTACACTCTTTGTTTTAAAGTTTGTTTTGTCTGAGTATTGCTACACTAGCTTTCTTTTTGTTTCTATTTGCATAAAATATATTTTTCCATCCCTTCACTTTCAGTCTGTGTACATTTTTAGATATGAGGTGAGTCTCTTATAGGTAGCATATATATGGGTCTTTCTTCTTTTATCCAGTCACTGTATTTTGATTGGATCATTTAATCAATTTACATTCAAAGTAACTATTGATAGGTATGTATTTATTATTATTTTGTAAATTGTTTTCTGGTAATTTTTGTTGTTATTCCCTGTTCCTTTCTTCTTCTTTTGATCTCTTCCTTTGTGGTTTTATTGTTTTCTTTAGTGTTCTTTCCAGTTCCTTCATATTCCTTTTTTATGTATCTATTGTAGGTTTTTGTTTTGTGGTTACCATGAGGTTCATATATATATTGACCTATACATACCACTTTATTTTAAGCTTGAACATATTTTACAAGCAGTATATTTTTATCCTCCCACCTTATTTTATGTTTTAGCATGTTATTTGGTATCTTTTTTATTTTGTGTATCCCATAACACTTATTATAGTTGATTTTACTATTTTTATCCTTTCACTTTCATACTAAATTTTTAAGTGGCTATTTTACTGCCTTTACTATATATTTGCCTTTACCAGTGAGATTTTTTTCCTATTTTAAAATATCTTCTTTCCACTTAAAGATCCTTTAGCATTTCTTATAAGGCTGATTTAATGGTTCTGAATTGCTTTTGTCATCTGTCTCTCCTTCAACTCTGAATAATATATTTGCTGGGTAGACTATTCTTGATTGTAGATTTTTTTCCTTTTCAGCACTTTAAACACACCATGCCATTTTCTCTAGCTTGTGAAGTTTCTGCTGAAAAATTAGCTTATAGTCTTATTGTTGTGCCCAAGATTACCTATCTGAGAAACCACCAAGGAGCCAACACCGATGCAAACACACAAGGGTTTATTTACAAGCTCGAGCTTGAGTCCAAGTATGCCCCACACAGCAGAGCAGGGACTTGGACCCCGAGGTGGGTTGCAGCTTAGTTTTATGGGCTGGTCTAGGGGACCTCCAGAAGGGCTGAAGGAATTTCTCAAGTTCTGTTTATATTCTGATATGGGGCTTTCAAGGACATTGAGCTCTGTTCTCATTCTAATATGGGGCTTCCTGCCACTGGCTTTGGCTCTGTTCTCATTCTAATATGGGGCTTTCTTTTTTTTTTATAATTTTTTTTAATTTTTTTTTTTTATGATAGTCACACGGAGAGAGAGAGAGAGAGGCAGAGACACAGGCAGAGGGAGAAGCAGGCTCCATGCAGGGAGCCCGACGTGGGACTCAATCCCAGGTCTCCAGGATCACACCCTGGGCTGAAGGCAGTGCTAAACCACTGAACCACCCAGGCTACTCATCACTATCCCTTCTTCTGCATTCTTTAATCTACTGTTGATTTCCTCTAGCATATTTTTCATTTACTTATTGTATTCCTCAGCTCTAATTGGTTCATCTTTATATTCTCTATCTTTTGTTGAAGTTCTTACTGAGTTCATCCACTCTTCTCTCAACTCTAGTGAACATCTTTATGACAATTACTTTGAAGTCTTTATTGGGCAGATTGAGTATCTCCATTTCATGTAGTTCTTCTTCTGAGGCTTGTATTTTTCTTTCATTTGTAACATATTCTACTGTTTCCTCATTCTGTTTGACTTTCTGTATTTTATTCTATGAATTAGGTAGAATAATTACCTTTTCCAGTCTTAAAGTAGTGGCCTTGTGTAGGAATATCCCAACTGTTGATGGCATGTGCTTGGTGACTTTGGTTAGTTGGCTAGAGTTGGTATAGGTGTAGGCCAGGAATTCCAGAGTGTTTTGCTGTGTGGTCACCCTAATGGGATAGCTGGAGCTTCATTAGCCTTTGACCAGATGTTTCTGGGAAGTCTGTACCAGAGCTTCCCTGGTGAGATGGCTGAAACTGGAGCAAATGTGGGCCAGGGGGCTTCCAGGATACACTGGCTGGGGTTACTCTGTGAGATGGCTGGAGCTGGAGTGGATATAGCCAGTGTGCTTTGTGCAGCGGGTGCCTTGGTGGGACAGCTGGGGATTTCCCAGTGAATGCCGTTCTAAGGCTACCTTCGTGGGATGGCTGGGAATTTCCCAGTGAATGCCATTCTAAAGCTACCTTTGTGGGATGGATGGAATTAGAGCAGGTGCAGGCAAAAGCCACCTAGTGGGGGATGGCTGGAGTTGTGGGCTAGAGTCTCAAACTCACTGCAGTGGCTCTAGCAGATTGGCTAGAGCACCTAGACCCTACTCCTGTCTGCACTATCAAGGTGAAGGAGAAATGTACACAATGGTACTTTCTAGCACTTTTGACCCCAGAGAGAGTTCCAGCAGTTTTTTCCAGCATTTAGCAAATATTCTAGGGTAAGTCACTTATAGTAGTTTCCCATTAAACTACTGTGTGTGTGTGTTTGTGGTTTTTGTTGTTTTGTTTTTGTTTTTGTTTTCTGTGCTTTAAACTGGGTGAATCTGTGTGCTGGCCCTCCAGTGATATCTCACCCTATTGTGTGTGGTACTGTGGAGGTGCCATGTTATTGTGTTTCTATCTCTCCTAAACCTCTCAATGTGGCCTTTCTATCCTTGTTGAACAGAAGCTATTTAATCAGCCCTCAGTTCTTCAGGAGGAATTACTCCCTATATAGGTGATTTGTTGTGGCCGTGGGAATAAGTGAATTTAGGATCTTCCTTTGCTACTGGCTTGGACTCAAAAACTCTGGAAATTAGATTTGTGGAAGTATAATAACTTCTGATGCTCTGATTACTGACAATGGTGTGAGTAGTAAGTTCCTTTGTCTCTGACTTAAGTGTCTTGTGTCTTTTGGTAGCATCCATGAAACTGACAGGCTAATTTCTTAACTTACAAGTAGAGTGAAACCTCACCCTTTGTAAATTCTTTCCTTGTTTTCTGATTTTTCTTGAAGTTCAAAAAGTAGCAAAAATTCACTTATTGATACTTTTATCTCTTTTTTTATTCCCACCAAACAGTGCTAACGGCAGATGGAGAGGAACATGAAAGGAGAATATAAAGGGCTCAAGAAATGACTACTTGATTAAAAAAAAGAAAAAAAACAAGACACCCAAGCATAGACTTTATGTGCTTTGAGTGTCTTGCTCCATCAAATGCTCTTGGAGCGTTTGGGATTAGCTAACATGCTAACAAGATCCATATTCCCCTGAAAATCTAATCTGTCCCACATTCTTTCTCTAATGAGGTCCTGAATATTGCCCCCATAAAGTATAAGCTGACAGCATGGATATAGGTAGGTCATAGAAAAGCAGATCTTTATTTATTTTTTTTTTAAATTTTTTTATTTATTTATGATAGTCACACAGAGAGAGAGAGAAAGAGAGAGGCAGAGACACAGGCAGAGGGAGAAGCAGGCTCCATGCACCGGGAGCCCGACGTGGGATTCGATCCCGGGTCTCCAGGATCACGCCCTGGGCCAAAGGCAGGCGCTAAACCGCTGCGCCACCCAGGGATCCCTGAAAAGCAGATCTTTAAAAGAGCTATTCTGTTGAGGGATAGCAATTCCCTAGAAACCAGGTTAATAAACACCATCTTCTTTTTAGTGGCAAGTGAAACAGATATCCTTCTTAAACTCTTTTACTATCCTAGATGTATTAGAAAGTGATACTCCTAATAGCAATTCCAATTTTTAGGTTCGTATCTCTAATAACAAGTGTATTCTATAATCATATAAGTATTATTTTACTAAGCCTGGAATGTCACTATGATTTGAAAAGTGATAACAATCTTTAAAGATAATGTTAACTAAACATAGATCTATTTTGCTGTAGGAAACAAATCTTTAAAACATTTGGAAAAATTCTATGGTAACTTTCATGTTTTTTAAAAAATTTATACCTAAAACAACTGATTTATTTGTATGATTTTATTTAACTGTTTTAATTATAGGCCAATGTGCAAGTTTTCCCCACCCTTTGTACATCCAGGTTATCCTGGATTTGTGAAGCAGTTGGTTATGTTTCTGCAGGTGTGGTAAAGTATGTCTTTGCTATATGAGGTAGGGTTATGCTTACCATTTGAAGAAGCCAACTCTCAGATTTCAGTGCCCTCATACAGTAAATGCTTATGTTTCATTGCACTGTGCAGGTGCTTTTGGTTGCTAGAGTGGAATACTCTACTTCATATCGTCATTCAGGGATCCAGGGTATTGGAGGTTGTAACATCATCAACGAATGTCTTTCAAGATCTTCTTGGATTGATGTTTAGCTAGAAGAGAGGGAAAGAGATTATATAAAAACTATTTCTACTTCAAAACTACCTGGACCCAAGAGTATCACATATTACTTGTGCTCACATTCCATTGGCAGGAATTAATTACAAGGCCCTACTGACATACAAGGATGACCAGCAAGTATAATCTATGACTGAGCGGTCACTTCTTAAAGATAACTTCAAACTACTGAAGTGAGTCATGAATATCTATCTGGTGGAATAGCTTTCCCTGCTTTGTTTCCCACTCTTAACAATTATTCTCTAAGTCACCTTTAGAGACATCTCAATATCTTAATAATGTATTCATTTATTCTTATGAAATATTGTAAATGAACCTGAAAATAGGGTAGTGTAAATTTGCACAGACATGCTGCTTCTCTCTATAAGATGTTATGAAAATAGTAGCTTATCCTCCTCTCTGTCACAGATGGCTCTAAGTGCAATAAGATGATTTAAGGAAATAAAAAGTGACGGTTTTAAAATTTTTTCTTAAAAATCAGAAGTAATCTGTTTATTTATTGTAGCCAAATATTACATTCAGCTCATTCAAAAATAATTCAAACTGTGAAAGTATAATTCTTCATATATGCTAAGGTCAGTGAGACATATGAGAAATTCTCAGTAAATGTCAGTTATGTAAAGTGAAGCTGTTCATACAGCTCTCATTTATTTGCACTTCTGTTCCTATGGTGAAAACATTTGATATTTATAAGTAAGTTTAACTTTTCCATTTTAATCAGATTTTCTTTGGGAGCCAGGGCCATCTTGTATTTTCACTTCCAGCTTGGTTATTATGTCATCTTTACAGAGCTCACATGAGAAAAGGATTGTTTTACCTAAATTAACTTTGAAAAGGTATTTTGTCCTGTTTTCCCATTTAAACATGGTTAAAGACTAAGCTATTTCAAGGAAAAAGCTGGAAGCATATAATCCCAAATCCCAGTTGAGAGCCACTATTTCAGTGGGAGAAGTTCATTGGTATTCTATATAAATATCATCACTAAATGAAATTAGATCTTAGATTATACATTTTAAAAAGTCTGCAGATACTGCTTTTTCCATTTCAATCCAGAGGATACTGTTCCTTTGGAAGTGCGCTGAGTACCATTTGTGGTGCAATGGGTGTCATTTGTGTCTATAGAATTCTGTTTTCACATGCAAATGGATTAAACTAATAAAAAGGCAAGGTAGTTCTACTTCCATACTGTAAAAAGAAATAGGAGGACCTTTCTAGAGACATGACAGGGAAAGGGAGAGTAGGAATCATTCTAATTGTGGCAAATCTTAATAGAAGCTGAGAAGCTATTACAAAGGAAGAGAAATCCTACCACCTGTCAGAATCAGAAGTTTCATTTTTAGGCCAGAATATGCAGAGTATAGAAATAGTGCTTACCTTTGTTGGAAGGTCAGAATTGAGAAAGGACTATTTCAAGCATATCTAGATTTGTCAAGTCAATGCTTATAATTTTTCACCTATTTTTGATGTGATGATTTTGTCAGTTTTAAGAGCTGTGGTATTACTAGTTATCCCAAATATTTGACCAGAGGCCTGTTAGTAGATAAAACACTGTCTAAAGTCTTGTTCACAGTGCTTTTTGTTAATCTGTAGTTATGATTCTTGCTATTTAATCAAACTATTCTCTCAAAATATCAGGCATTTGATATATGCAAAAATAAATATAAAAATTATTAGGTCCAATTCCTACATATATATGTCCAATTTTATGACTCATGCCATTTGGAACTACATTTTTTTAAGCCATAAAACACTTCTCAAACTGAAGACTCCTATTTTCCACTTTAATTCTCTTCTTTCATGTTTATGTTCTTTATTGATGTTTTACTAAAGTGGAAAATAGGGGATACAAAAAATCCTTGCTCAATTTTTTTTAAAATAGACTTTTCATTTTAATTGTTCTAAATTTACATAAAAGTTATGAAGAGAGTACAGAGAGTTCCTATATCTCCTATACACAGGTTTCTCAATCATTAACATCTCATATTATTATAGTTAGTAATTTGTTACACCTAATGAACCAATATTAGTACATTATTAACGGAAGTCCATACTTTCTTCAGATTTTCTTAATTTTTCCAGATATCCTTTTCCTGTTTCATAATCCCATTCAGGATGCCACATATGTTTGTGATATCTCCTACTTCCTCTTGGCTGTGCTAGTTTCTCAGTGATAGGTTTGGGGGAGAAAACCCACAGAGTTAAAGCACTCTTCTCACCATACATACTAAGGGTACATTCTATCAATATGGCTTATCACTGTTGATGTTACCTTTGTGCTCCTGGCTGAGATAGTATTTTTCATATTTCACCACTATAATGTTATTATTATACCCTTTTCCAAAATATACTCTTTGGAAAGAAGTCACTATACACGGTTCACACTAAGGAATGGGGAATTGGGTTCCACCTCTTTGAATGAGGAATTCCAAATAATTTATTAATAAATTACTATATAATATATTATTAATTTTATTTATTAATTTTAAATTTATTATTAATAAATTATTTGGAATTCTTCTGGATGGGAGATTTATCTATTCTCCTGATTTATTTATTCAGTCATTCACTTATGGACTCATGAATAATTATTTTACATTTTGAATTATCCAGTAGGAGTTATTTTATTCAATTTATTCTAGCTTTGGCTTTTGGGGGATCTTTCAGTTGACTTCTGTTTCCCTTTGACACAGCATCATTATGGATTTTTTTGGTTTGTGCTTCATTTCTGTTTTTTAGAGTTTTTATTTTTTATATTTTTGGTTTTTTGTTGTTTTTGTTGTTGTTTTTTTTTTTTTACCATTACAAGATGTTCCAAGTGCATTTTTTTGTTTTAATTTAAATTCCAATTAGTTAACAGTGTAATATTAGTTTCAGGTGTACAATAAAGTGATTCAACACTTCCATATATCACCTGATTCTCATCACAAGTGTATTCCTTAATCCACATCACCTATTTAACCCATCCCCTCACCTACTGAGATATCAGCTCACACCTGTCAGAATGGCTAAAATCGACAACACAAGAAACAGATGTTGATGAGGATATGGAGAAAGGGGAACCCTCTTGCACTGTTGGTTGGAATGCAAACTGGAGCAGCCACTCTGGGAAACAGTATAAAGCATCTTCATAAAGTTAAAAATGGAAGTAACCTACAATCCAGCAATCACATTACTAAGTATTTACCTAAAGAATACAAAAATACTGATTCAAAAGGATATATGCACCCTGATGTTTAAAGCATCATTATCCAAGTGCATCTTGTATATCCACTGACACAGCCTTCTAGGAGGTCATTTATGTAAGAAGCCCTACTTCCTTTATTGGAGAATTGTATTAGAATCCAACATCTGTTCCCTAGTTGTGCTAATTGCTACCTGAGTGTCAGCACTACTAGACTCTTTCAGCTGACAGAGCAAACTATATGTATATAACTATATGTAACCATATAACTGTATATATCTATACACATTTCTATAAATACACTTATCTATAAATATTTATATTAAGTTACACATGAATTTATACTGATGTCATTAACTGTAATCAATTCCCATATGGGCCATTCTAGACTTCTCCCCCTACTTATTTATAACTTCGTACTCCAACACTGAGAAACCTGGCTCCTAACATCTGCCATCCTTTACACTCTTTTGGTTACTATAGCTTTATAAGTCTTGAAATCAAATAATGTGAGTCCTCCATTGTTATTATTCTTCAATATTTTACTATTCTTTTTATATCCTTTGCCTTTCCATATAAATTTTAGACAGAATGTTGATATTTGTATACTAGCTTGTTCAGATTTTGATAGTGATTATGTTGAATAAACAGATCAATTTGTGAAGAATTATCATTGTAAGAATATTGAGTCTTTCATTACAGAAATGCGGAATATCTCTCCATTTATTTAAATTTTTGTTTCTTCCATCAGTATTTTGGAGATTTTGGCATGCAATTTTATACATGTTGTTAAATTTATACATTTTCCTTTTTTGTGCTATTGTAAGTAATACTTTTGAATTTTAATTTCAGTTATTTGTTACTGGAATATAGAAAAGCAACTGAGTTTTATATATTGGTGTTGTATAAGGTGGTATTGCTATACTCGCTTATTAGTCCCAGAAGTGTTTTTCTACAGATTCTTTGGAGATTTCTATACACTCATGTCATCTACAGATAAAAACAGTTTTCTCTTTGTAGTCTAATTTTCTCTTATATTCTTGTTTTATTGTACTTGTTTCAGTATGATATGGTAGGATGATCTCTTTTTTTTCAGTCTTAGTGGAGAAGCTCCAGTCTTTTATCATTAACTATGATATTGAGTGTAGTTTTTTTTGTAGATATTTTTTATCAAGTTGAGAAACTTCTCATCTGTTCCAGAGTATTGAGAGTTTTTATCATGAATGGATGTTGGATTGTATCAAATGCTTTTCAGCATCTTTCTTATTTTTCATCTTTGCCTGCTCATATGGTGCTAGCATACTAGTACATTTCCAAATGTTAAGCCAGCTTTAGGTATTTGGAATAAATATGGCTTGTTCCTGGTGTGTAATTCTTTTTCCATATTGGTGGATTCTATTTGCTGATGTTTTGTTAATGATTTTTGCATCTGTGTTCATGAGAGATATTTTTCTGTTGCTTTCTTTTCTTGTAATGTCGTCTGTTTTACATATTAAAGTAATTCTGGCTTCAGAGAGTAAATTATAACATACTCCATCTGCTTGTATTTTCTGGAAAAGATTATGGAGAATGGGTACACTTTTTCCTTAAATATTTGGTGGAATTCATCAGTGAAAACATCTGGGCCTGGTAATTACTTTTTAAAAGGTTTTAAATTACTGATTCAATTTTAATACTAAGTATAAAGCTATTTAGATTATGTTTCTTTTTGTATGAATTTTGGTAGTTTATGTTTTTCAAAGAATTTGTTTATTTTATGGGCATGATCAAATTTGCAAGAAGAAAGTCTTTTGTAGTACTTTCTAATCAGTAGTGCTGATCTCTTTGTTTCAGATATTGGTAATTTGTGTCTTATTTTTTTCTTGATTCGCTTACTTAGAAGTTTATTAATTTTGAAGTATTTTCAAAGAACTAGAGTTTTAAAAGTCTTCTCTACTGGTTTCTTGTTTTCACTTTCATTGATTTATATTCTAATTTGTATTACTTAAAATTGCTCTTCTTTTTCTAATTTCCTAAAGTGAACTCTTAGGTTTTTTATTTTAGATCTTTCTTATTTTCTAATATAAAATGTAACTGCCCTCTATGTCCTGCTCTTGCTTCATCCCACCAATTTTGATGTTGCATTTTAATTTTAATTTAGTTAAGAATATCTTAAAATTTCTTTGGGGACTTTTTTGAGTTATCAGTTATTTAGAAATGTGTTATTTAATTTCCAAATATCTGGTATTTTCCAGCTCTGTAATTTATTTCTAGTTTAATTCCATTGTGGTCTGAAAACATACTTTGTATGATTTCTATTCTTTTACATTTATTAAAATGTGTCTGATGGCCTAAAATGCGTGTTTTGGTGAATGTTGCATGTAATCTTAAGAAAAATGTAAATTCTGCTATTGAATGAAATCTTCTGTAAATGTCAATTCGATCAAGTTGATTAGTAGTGCTATTTAGGCCACCTATATTCTTACTGATTTTCTGCCTTCTTGATCTATCAAATAATGAAAGAGATGTTGAGGTTTTCAATTAAGAATGGATTTATTTCTCCATTCGGTTATCATATTTGCCTCATTTTTTTTTCTTTTTAAAATTGAGATATAAGGGATCCCTGGGTGGTGCAGCGGTTTGGCTCCTGCCTTTGGCCCGGGGTGCGGTCCTGGAGACTGGGGATTGAATCCCACATCGGGCACCCGATGCATGGAGCCTGCTTCTCCCTCTGCCTGTGTCTCTGCCTCTCTCTCTCTCTCTCTCTCTCTCTCTCTGTGGCTATCATATATAAATAAAAAAATAAATTAAAAAAATTTGAGATATAATCGACATACCACACTGTATAAGTTTAGTTTGTACAGCATAATGATTTGTACATATATTGTGAAATGATTACCACAATAAGTAAGTGGCTAACAATAAGTTTAGTTAACATCTGTTACCATATATGTGTGTGTGAATATATACACACACACACATATATATATGTATATATAAACACACACACATATATATATGTATATAACTCAAGCATTTACTTGTTTTTTTAATTGAAGTATACTTATTTTAGCATTTTAATTTTCTTTGGGTAAATACCCAGTACTGGAATCACTGGATCATATGGCATTTCCATTTTTAATTTTTTGAGGGGGATCCCTGGGTGGCGCAGCGGTTTGGCGCCTGCCTTTGGCCCAGGGCGCGATCCTGGAGACCCGGGATCGAATCCCACGTCAGGCTCCCGGTGCATGGAGCCTGCTTCTCCCTCTGCCTGTGTCTCTGCCTCTCTCTCTCTCTCTGTGACTATCATAAATAAATAAATAAATAAATAATAAAAAAAAATAATAATTTTTTGAGGAAACTCTATAATATTTTCCACAGTGGCTGTACCAATTTATATTTCTACCAGCAGTGTATAATAGAAAACCTTTCCTTCTTCATTCTCACAAACACTTGTTATTCCTTGTCTTTGTGATTCTGGCCATTCTGATAACTATAAGGTGTCTTCTTGTGGTTTTGATTTGCATTTGCCTGATGATTAATAATATGGAGTATCTTTTCATGTGTCTGTTCACCATCTTTGTGTCTTTCTTGGAGAAATGTCTATTCAAGTCCTCTGTTCATTTTTTATCAGATTTGTGTGTATGTGTGTTGAAGTGTATAAATTCTTTAATATTTTGGATGTTAAACTCTTATCAAATATATTATTTGCACATATCTTCTCCCAATAAGTAGGTTGTGTTTTCATTTTGTTGTTTTCTCTTGCTGTTCAAAAGCTTTTATTTTGGTATAGTCACAATAGTTTATTTTTGCTTTTGTTTCACTTGGCTAAAGACACATTTATTTTTTTTCTTTTTTTCTTAAGATGAGAAAGCAAGTGCTCAAAGTGCACACAGCTATAAGTTGGAAGATCTAGGATTTTTTTTAAAGATCTTATTTATTGATTTATGAGAGACACACAGAGAGAGAGGAAGAGAGAGAGAGAGGCAGAGACACAGGCAGAGGGAGAAGCAGGCTCCATTTCGTGCAGGGAGCCTGATGTGGGACTCGATCCCGGGTAAAGACACATATTTAGAAAAATGTTGTTAAGGTCTATGTCAAAGCCATTACTGCCTATGTTTTCTTCTAGGAGCTTTATGGTCTCAGGCCTCACATTTAGGTTTTTAATCCACTTTGAATTTATTTTGTGTATGGTATAAGAAAGTGATCCAATTTTATTCTTTTGCATGTCGTCCAATTTCCCAAGTACCATGTAATGAAGAAACTATCTTTTCCCCATTGTATATTATTGCCTCCTTTGTCATAGATTAATTGATAATATAAATATGGGCTTATTTCTGGGCTCTCTACCCTGTTCCATTGATCTATATGTCTGGTTTTGTGCCAGTACCAACTGTTTTGATTACTATAGCTTTGCAATATATCTTGATAACTGATATTGTGATACCTCCAGTTTGCTTTTCTTTTTCAAGATTCCTTTGGCTATTTGGAATTTTTTGTGGTTTGATACAAATTTTTGAATTCTGTGTTCTTGTTATGTGAGAATTGCTATTAGTATTTTGATAGGTATTGCATTAAATCTATAGATTGCTTTGGGTAGAATGGATATTTTAATAATATTTGTTCTCCTAATCCATGGGCATGGAATATCTTTCCATTTCTTTGTGTTATTTTTAATTTTTTAAATCAATGTTTTATAGTTTTCAGAGTTCAGATCTTTCACCTCCTTGGTTAAGTTTATTTCTAAGTATTTTATTCTTTTTGGTGCAATTATAGATTGTTTTCTTCGGGTGCCTGGGTGACTCAGTCAGTTGAATGTCCAACTCTTTATTCCTTTTTCTTATCTGACTGCTATGGTAGGACTTCCAGTACTATGTTGAATAAAGTGGTTAGAGCAGACATCTTTGTCTTATTCCTTTTTTTTTTTTTAATTTTTTTTATTATTTATTTATGATAGTCACAGAGAGAGAGAGAGAGAGAGAGGCAGAGACACAGGCAGAGGGAGAAGCAGGCTCCATGCACCGGGAGCCTGACGTGGGATTCGACCCCGGGTCTCCAGGATCGCGCCCTGGGCCAAAGGCAGGCGCCAAACCGCTGCACCACCCAGGGATCCCCTTTGTCTTATTCCTAATCTTAGAGCAAAAGCTCTTAGTTTTTCACCATTGAGTATGATGTTAGCTATGAAATTTTCATATATGGCCTTTATTATGTTGAGGTATATTCCTATAAACCCACTTTGTTGAGAAATTTTATTATGTTATGTATCTATCAAGATGATCATATGATTTTTATCCTTCATTTTGTTAATGTGGTGTATCGTATTGATTGATTTGTAAATATTGAATCATCCTTGTATCCTTAAGATATATCCCACTTGGTTGTGGTGAATGATTCTTTTCATGTATTGTTGAATGCAGTTTGCTCACATTTTGCTGAAGATTTTGCATCTATGTTTATCAGAGATGTTGGCCTACCGTTTTCTTTTTTTTCAAATGTCTTTGTCTGGTTTTGGTATCAGGGAGATGCCAGCCTTGTAGAATGTTTTTGCATGCTTTTATTTTTTTAATATATTTTTGGAATAGTTTGAGGAGAATAAATATTAACTCATTTTTAATGTTTGATAGGATTGACCTTTGAAGCCATCTGGGCTAGACTTTTGACACCTAGACTTTTGATTACCAATTAAACTCTGTTCAGATTTTGTTTCTTCCTTATTCCATTTTGGAAGATTGTATTTTTCTAGGAATTTCTCATTTCTTCTAAGTTCCCCAGTTTATTGACATATTGTTATTCAGAGTAGTCTCATAATTTTTTGAATTTCAATGGTGTCAGTTGTTACTTCTCTTTTGATTTGTATTTTATTTGTTTGGGTCCTCTCCGTTTTTTCCTTGATGAGTCTGGCTGAAGGTTTATCAGTGTGGTTTAACCTTTTGGATAACCAGCTCTTGATTTGATTTCATTGATCTTTTCTATTGTGTTTTGAGTTTCTATTTCATTTATTGTGTCGTAACCCTCATTAGTCCCCCCCCCTTTTTTTTTTTACTAATGTTGGTTTTCTTCTGATTTTTCTAGTTTCTTGAGGTATAAGGCTAGAATGTTTGAGATTTTTCTTGTTTTGAGGAAAACTTCAAATTCCCTCAAATTCCTATAAATTTCCATCTTAAAACTTATTGCATCACAAAGATTTTGGGCAATTGTTTTTATTTTCATTTGTTTACATATATCGTATTTTCTTTTTTTTAAATAATAAATTTATTTTTTATTGGTGTTCAATTTGACAACATACAGAATAACACCCAGTGCTTATCCCGTCAAGTGCCCCCCTCAGTGCCCGTCACCCATTCACCCAACCCTTTGCCCTCCTCCCCTTCCACCACCCCTAGTTCGTTTCCCAGAGTTAGGAGTCTTTATGTTCTGTCTCCCTTTCTGATATTTCCAACCCATTTCTTCTCCCTTCCCTTCTATTCCTTTTCACTATTATTTATATTCTCCAAATGAATGAGACCATATAATGTTTGTCCTTCTCCGATTGACTTATTTCACTCAGCATAATACCCTCCAGTTCCATCCACATTGAAGCAAATGGTGGGTATTTGTCATGGCGGAGTAGTATTTCATTGTATACATAAACCACATCTTCTTTATCCATTCATCTTTCGATGGACACCGAGGATCCTTCCACAGTTTGGCTTTGTGGACATTGCTGCTAGAAACATCGGGGTGCAGGTGTCCCAGCATTTCATTGCATCTGATCTTTGGGGTAAATCCCCAACAGTGCAATTGCTGGGTCATAGGGCAGGTCTATTTTTAACTCTTTGAGGAACCTCCACACAGTTTTCCAGAGTGGCTGCACCAGTTCACATTCCCACCAACAGTGTAAAAGGGTTCCCTTTTCTCCGCATCCTCTCCAACATTTGTGGTTTCCTGCCTTGTTAATTTTCCCCATTCTCACTGGTGTGAGGTGGTATCTCATTGTGGTTTTGATATGTATTTCCCTGATGGCAAGTGATGCAGAGCATTTTCTCATGTGCTTGTTGGCCATGTCTATGTCTTCCTCTGTGAGATTTCTGTTCTGAGCTTTTGCCCATTTCATGATTCGATTGTTTGTTTCTTTGGTATTGAGTTTAATAAGTTCTTTATAGATCTTGGAAACTAGCCCTTTATCTGATACGTCATTTGCAAATATCTTCTCCCATTCTGTAGGTTGTCTTTTAGTTTTGTTGACTGTATCCTTTGCTGTGCAAAAGCTTCTTATCTTGATGAAGTCCCAATAGTTCATTTTTGCTTTTATTTCTTTTGCCTTCCTGGATGTATCTTGCAAGAAGTTACTGTGGCCGAGTTCAAAAGGGTGTTGCCTGTGTTCTCCTCTAGGATTTTGATGGAATCTTGTCTCACATTTAGATCTTTCATCCATTTTGAGTTTATCTTTGTGTATGGTGAAAGAGAGTGGTCTAGTTTCATTCTTCTGCATGTGGATGTCCAATTTTCCCAGCACCATTTATTGAAGAGACTGTGTTTCTTCCAGTGGATAGTCTTTCCTCCTTTATCGAATATTAGTTGACCATAAACTTGAGGGTCCACTTCTGGGTTCTCTATTCTGTTCCATTGATCTATGTGTCTGTTTTTGTGCCAGTACCACACTGTCTTGATGACCACAGCTTTGTAGTACAACCTGAAATCTGGCATTGTGATGCCCCCAGCTATGGTTTTCTTTTTGAAAGTTCCCCTGGCTATTCGGGGTCTTTTCTGATTCCACACAAATCTTAAAATAATTTGTTCTAACTCTCTGAAGAAAGTCCATGGTATTTTGATAGGGATTGCATTAAATGTGTAAATTGCCCTCGGTAACATTGACATTTTCACAATATTAATTCTGCCAATCCATGAGCATGGAATAATTTTCCATCTCTTTGTGTCTTCCTCAATTTCTTTCAGAAGTGCTCTATAGTTTTTAGGGTATAGATCCTTTACCTCTTTGGTTAGGTTTATTCCTAGGTATCTTATGCTTTTGGGTGCAATTGTAAATGGGATTGACTCCTTAATTTCTCTTTCTTCAGTCTCATTGTTAGTGTATAGAAATGCCACTGACTTCTGGGCATTGATTTTGTATCCTGCCACACTGCCAAATTGCTGTATGAGTTCTAGCAATCTTGGGGTGAAGGCTTTTGGGTTTTCTATGTAGAATATCATGTCATCGGCGAAGAGGGAAAAGTTTGACTTCTTCTTTGCCAATTTGAATGCCTTTTATCTTTTTGTTGTCTGATTGCTGAGGCTAGGACTTCCAGTACTATGTTGAATAGCAGTGGTGAGAGTGGACGTCCCTGTCTTGTTCCTGATCTTAGAGAAAGGGCTCCCAGTGCTTCCCCATTGAGAATGATATTTGCTGTGGGCTTTTCGTAGATGGCTTTTAAGATGTCGAGGAATGTTCCTTCTATCCCTACACTCTGAAGAGTTTTGATCAGGAATGGATGCTGTATTTTGTCAAATGCTTTCTCTGCATCTAATGAGAGGATCATATGGTTCTTGGTTTTTCTCTTGCTGATATGATGAATCACATTGATGGTTTTACGAGTGTTGAACCAGCCTTGTGTCCCCGGGATAAATCCTACTTGGTCATAGTGAATAATTTTCTTAATGTATTGTTGGATCCTATTGGCTAGTATCTTGTTGAGAATTTTTGCATCCATGTTCATCAGGGATATTGGTCTGTAATTCTCCTTTTTGGTGGGGTCTTTGTCTGGTTTTGGAATTAAGGTGATGCTGGCCTCATGGAACGAATTTGGAAGTCCTCCATCTCTTTCTATCTTTCCAAACAGCTTTAGTAGAATAGGTATGATTTCTTCTTTAAATGTTTGATAGAATTCTCCTGGGAAGCCATCTGGCCCTGGACTTTTGTGTCTTGGGAGGTTTTTGATGACTGCTTCCATTTCCTCCCTGGTTATTGGCCTGTTCAGGTTTTCTATTTCTTCCTGTTCCAGTTTTGGTAGTTTGTGGCTTTCCAGAAATGCGTCCATTTCTTCTAGATTGCCTAATTTATTGGCGTAGAGCTGTTCATAATATGTTTTTAAAATCGTTTGTATTTCCTTGGTGTTGGTGGAGATCTCTCCTTTCTCATTCATGATTTTATTAATTTGAGTCTTGTCTCTCTTCTTTTTAATAAGGCTGGCTAATGGTTTATCTGTCTTATAGATATAGATAGTTATAATAATTATAATTATAATTCTTTCAAAGAACCAACTCCTGGTTTTATTGATCTGTTTCATAGTTCTTCTGGTCTCGATTTCGTTGAGTTCTGCTCGAATCTTTATTAACTCTCTTCTTCTGCTGGGTTTAGGATCTATTTGCTGTTTTTTCTCTAGCTCCTTTATGTGTAAGGTTAGCTTTTGTATTTCAGTTCTTTCCAGTTTTTAGATGGATGCTTGTATTGTGATGTATTTCCCCCTCAGGACTGCTTTTGCTGTATTCCAAAGATTTTGAATGGTTGTATCTTCATTCTCATTAGTTTCCATGAATCTTTTTAATTCTTCCTTAATTTCCTGGTTGACCCTTTCATCTTTTAGTAAGATGGTCATTAACCTCCACGTGTTTGAGGTCCTTCCAAACTTCTTGTTGTGATTTAGTTTTATTTTTAAGGCATTATGGTCTGTGAATATGCAGGGGATGATCCCAATCTTTTGGTATAGGTTCAGACCTGATTTGTGACCCAGTATGTGGTCTATTCTGGAGAAAGTTCCATGTGCACTTGAGAAAATGTGTATTCAGTTGAGTTTGGATATAAAGTTCTGTAGATATCTTGAAATCCATCTGGTCCAGTGTATCATTTAAAGCTCTCATTTCTTTGGAGGTGTTGTATTTAGAAGACCTATCGAGTGTAGAAAGCACTAGATTGAAGTCACCAAGTAAAAATGTATTATTATCTAAGTATGTCTTAACTTTGGTTATTAATTGATTGATATATTTGGCAGCTCCCGCATTCGGGGCATATATATTGAGGACTGTTAAGTCCTCTTGTTGGATAGATCCTTTAAGTATGATATAGTGTCCCTCTTCATCTCTCACTACAGTCTTTGGGGTAAATTTTAGTTTATCTGATATAAGGATGGCTACCCATGCTTTCTTTTGAGGACCATTTGAATGGTAAATGGTTCTCCAACCTTTTATTTTCAGGCTGTAGGTGTCCTTCTGTCTAAAATGAGTCTCTTGTAGACAGCAAATAGATGGGTCCTTCTTTTTTATCCAGTCTGACACCCTACGCCTTTTGATGGGATCATTAAGCCCGTTCTCGTTTAGAGTTACTATCGAAAGATATGAGTTTAGTGTCATCATGATATCTATTCAGTCCTTGTTTTTGTGGATTATTCCACTGGACTTCTTTTTAAGGGGAATTTTAAGAGTCCCCCTTAAAATTTCTTGCAGAGCTGGTTTGGAGGTCACATATTCTTTCAGTTCCTGCCTGTCTTGGAAGCTCTTTATCTCTCCTCCCATTCTAAATGAGAGCTTTGCTGGATAAAGTATTCTTGGTTGCATGTTCTTCTCATTTAGGACCCTGAATATATCCTTCCAGCCCGTTCTGGCCTGTCAGGTCTCTGTGGAGAGGTCTGCTGTTACCCTAATACTCTTCCCCATAAACGTTAGGGATTTATTGTCTCTTGCTCTTAAGGATCTTCTCTTTATCTTTGGAATTTGCAAACTTCACTATTAAATGTCGAGGTGTTTTATGGTTTTTATTGGTTTTAGGGGGGAAATCTCTCTATTTCCTGGATCTGAATGCCTTTTCCCCTTCCCAGATTAGGAAAGTTTTCAGCTATGATTTGTTCAAATACATATTCTGGACCTCTCTCCCTT
Source organism: Vulpes lagopus (assembly GCF_018345385.1). NCBI lineage: Eukaryota > Metazoa > Chordata > Mammalia > Carnivora > Canidae > Vulpes > Vulpes lagopus. Next base: position 33,866,869 of record NC_054824.1, read on the forward strand.
TCGGCTCCCTCGGGAACGCCAATTAAACGTACGTTTTTCTTCCTCAGGCTGTCATTTATTTCTCTTAATCTATCCTCACGGTCTTTTAATCGTTTGTCTCTTTTCTTTTTTCCTCAGTTTCCCTCTTTGCCATCAACTTGTCTTCTATGTCACTCACTTGTTCTTCCATCTCGTTAACCCTCGTCGTTAGGACTTCTAGTTTGGATTCCATCTCATTCAATTGATTTTTAATTTCTGCCTGATTAGATCTAAATTCTGCAGTCATGAAGTCTCTTGAGTCCTTTATGCTTTTTTCTAGAGCCACCAGTAGCTATATAATAGTGCTTCTGAATTGGCTTTCTGACATTGAATTGTAATCCAGATTTTTTTTTTTTTTTTTTTTGTAATCCAGATTTTGTAACTCTGTGGGAGAGAGGACTGTTTCTGATTCTTTCTTTTGAGGTGAGGTTTTCCTTCTAGTCTTTTTGCCCAGTGCAGAGTGGCCAAAAGCAAGTTTATTGGGAAAAGGAGATAAAGAGAGGAGAGAAAGAAGGAAAGAAAAAAGAAAAAAGGAAGGAAAAAGAAAAAAAGAGAAAGAAAAAGAAAGAAAGGAAAAAGAAAAGGGTGGGGGAAGCAAACAGAAATCAAAAAGCAAAAAAAAAAAAAAACCACAGGGGAGTATCTTCTGATTCTATATACTTTAAGTCCCTTGACTTCCCCTGGAACTTGTCCGTCTAGCTGGTCTTCTGGGAGAGGGGCCTGTTGTGCTGATTTTCAGGTGTTAGCACTTGGGGGAGCTGCTCTGCCCCCTGCCTGGTGCAGGGCTCAGTGGGGGTTGTTTACCCCACGAGGCCCCAGGAGGAACCACCACAGTGGCGGCGGCCAGCTCTGGAGCCCTAGAGTCAGCTCCCGCAGTAACTCCGGAGCTCTCTGTCTGCAGGGCCTGGAGGCTCCGGGGCGGGGCCGCTGATCTGCTCAGCTACAGGCAGGAGCGTCCTTGCTGTCCTGGGCCCTCCCGGCCTCTGCCTGTCCCTCTGCCTGTGCTCCCGGGCCTGTGCTGTTGGATTCTTGCTCTCGGCCGGGCAGCCCCCTCCCCGTGGAGCCTCTTCTTCTGCCCGAGCGCCCCCGAGCTGCTCCCGGAGCCCCGCAGCCCCCTCCGCGGAGCCGCCGCCCGAGCCCCTCCGAGCTGCTCCGGGTCCCGCCGTGCGCGCTGCAGCCCTTAGGGAGCTTGGCGCACTCTCCCGGGGCGCAGGTGCCTGTTAGTGTCCCAGGGAGCCCGAGGGCATCCCCGCCCTCCTGGGTCCTGCTCTAACTCCCTGCAGGCCCCTTTCCGCCCGGGAAGGTTGGTGCAGCTCCTGCTTCTCGGGGACGGGGCTCTCCTGTCCTGGGGACACTCGCCCCGGCCTTAGCCCGGCTCCTCGCGGGGCCCCTCCCCCTTGGAGGCCTTTTGTTTCTTTATTTCTTTTTCCCCCGTCTTCCTACCTTGATAGAAGCGCGAACTCTTCTCACTGTAGCATTCTAGCTGTTCTCTCTTTAAATCTCAGGCCGAATTCGTAGATTTTCAGGATGATTTGAAGGTTATCTAGGTAATTTGGTGGGGACAGGTGACTTGGGGACCTACTCTTCTGCCATCTTGCCCCCCCTTCTCCTATATCTTATTTTCTCTTTAATTTCTTCATTGATCCAGTTGTAATTTAGTAACATGTTGTTTAGCCTCTACATGTTTTTCCCAGTTTTTTGTCTCATGATTGATTTCTAGTTTCATACTGTTGAGTTCAGAAAAGATGTTTTATTATTTCAATCTCGTTAAGTTTATTGAAACTTCTTTTGTAATCCAACATGTGATCTATCCTTGAGGATATTCCATGGGCACTTGAAAAGAACATATATTCTGTTGGTTTTTGATAGAATGTTCTGTGTATACCTACAAAGTCCATTTGGTTTAATATGTTGTTCAAAGACACTGTTTTGTTATTGACTTTCTGCCTGGGTGATCTATCCATGGATTGTAGTGGGGCATTACAATCCCTTACTATTATTGTCAATTTCTCCCTTTATGTCTATTAATATATCCTTTATGTGTAACAGTGTTGGGTGCATATATATATTTACAATTATTATATCCTCTTGTAGGATTGATCATTTTGTCATTATGATATGTCTTTGTCTCTTGTTGCAGTCTTGGCTTCAAAGTCTATCTTATCTAAGTTTTGCTATCCTGCTTTTTTTTTTTTTTTTTGCTTCCATGTGCATGAAATATCTTTTTCTATCCTCTCACTTTCAGTCAGTATGTGTCTTTAGGTCTGAAGTGAGTCTCTTGTAGGCAGGATATAGATGCATCTTTTTTTTTTTTTTTAATCCATTCCGTCACTCTATGTCTTCTGATTGGAACATTTAGGTCATTTACATTTAAAGCAATTATTAACAGATATGTACTTATTGCCATTTAAAAAATTCTTTTCTGTATTATTTGTAGTTCTCCGTTCCTTTCTTTTCTTGCCCCCCTTCCTTGTCACTGATGACTTTCTATATTGTTATGCTTAGACTTCTCATTATTTCTCATTATTTTTTTGTGTATCTATTTAAGTTTTGGGTTTGTGGTGACCATTAGGTTCTTATACAACATCCTAAGTATATAGTAGTCTATATTATGTTGATGGTCACTTAAAGTAAAACACATTCTAAAATAACTTCTTTTTTTATTCCTACCTCTGCATTTTATGTATATATTATCATATTTTGCATCTCTTTATTCATAATTTTCTTACTTCAACAGAAGGCATTTTCTTTTCTGTTTAAAGATATCTCTTTAGCATTTCTTTTAAGGCTAGTTCGGTGGTTATGAGCTCTTTTAATTTTTGTTTGTCTGGGAAACTCTTTAACTCCCCTTCAGTTCTAAATGATAACATTGACATATAGTATATTCTTGATCATATGTTATTTTCCTTTCAGCAATTTGAATATATATCATGCCATTCCCTTCTGGCCTGCAAAGATTTTATAAAAAATCCACTGATAGCCCTGTGGGGTTGCCTTTGTATGTAACCTTTTGCTTTGCTCTTGCTGCTTTTAAAATTCTCTTTTTTATCTTTAATCTTTGACATTTTAATTATTATGTTAACTGGTGTGAACTTCCTTGGGCTCATCTTTGTTGGCACTCTCTGTGATTCCTCATCCTAGATGTCTTTTTCCTTTCCTAGGTTAGGAAATTTTTTAGCTAATATTCCCTCAAATAAGTTTGTTGCCCTTATCTCTTTCTTCTTCTTCTTCTTCTAGGACCCCTATAATATGAATGTTTGTTCACTCTATGTTGTCCAAGAGATCCTTTAATTCATCCTCATTTATTTTTTCTGTCTTTTTGTTTTTCAGCTGGGGTGCTTTCCATTACCCTGTCTTCCAAATTGCTAATACATTCTTCTGCCTCCATTAATCAACTGTTAATTCCATCTCATGTATTTTTCATTTCATTTATGAATTCTTCAACCTTGGTTTTGTTTTGTATGCTTTATCTCTTTGTTGAAGTTCTCACTGAGTTTTTCCACTCTCCTCTCCAGTCTGGTGAACATCTTTATGATCATTAGATTAAATTCTTTATCAGACATACTAATTATCACTATTACATTTAGCTTTTTATCTGTTTTTTTTTCTTATTCTTTGGAGCAAATTTGTCTATCTCCTTATTTTGCTTAACTTTCTGTATTTCTTTATATGAATTAGGAGGAACAGATACTTCTAAACTTGAGAATATGGTTTTTTGTTCCCTTTGTAGGCTGTGTGTACCGGTGACTTTGCCTAATGACTGAAACTGTAGCTTCTGTGGCTGAGTGTCTTAGGGCACTCCATGCTGGGGCTGCCTGTGGGAGATGGCCAGAGCTATTGTGGGCATGGCCAAAGTGGTCCTGGGATTCTCAATGAAGAGAATGCTCTTGCAGAACAGCTGAAGCTGAAGTGAGTGCAAGCGCATGGGTTTCAAGACTCTCTGCACAGAGGGTGGCCCAGCAGTTCAGCTAAAGCTAGCATGGGTGAGGGCTGAGGTGTTCCCTAGGCTCTCAATGTAGAGGGTGCCCTGGCATGATAGCTGAAGCTGACATGGGTACAAGCATGGGCACTGCTCAGCATGGTAGGTGCTCTGGTGGGGTAGCCAGAGCCAAGATGAGGTGTGGGTATAGAATGTCTGTATGTGCCACACGGGAGTGCTCTGGCAGGGTTGGAACCAACACAGGTGCAGGCCAAGAGTTCTCAGAGCACTTAGTGCAAGAAATACCTTGGTAGGGTGGCTAAAGCCAAAGCAGGCATGAGCCAGGAGATCCCAAAGCCTCTTAGCCAGGAGTGCCCAAGCCAGCCATCTGGAGCTGAAGTGGTATGGGCCAGTTTGTAGTGTATGGAGCGGGAGTTCCCTGCACTACCATGTCTCTGTCTGTCTTGCTATTCTTTATGCGGTCTCTCTATCTTTTGTTGTGCTGTTCAGTTGGCCCTCAGTTCTTCTTTAGGAGGAATTGCTCTCTGTGTAGGTGTAGATTTTGTGTGTCTGTGGAGGATGTGAGTTTAGGGTCGTTCTATGTTGCCATCTTGGAACCCATTGAAAAATTCTGCCTCTTGTATTTTCACATTTTTTTGTTAAATGCACACACATATAACTTAAGGATTCTTAAGGTTTTTTTTGGAGAATTGATTCTTTATCATGATAAAGTGCTCCTCTATATCTCTCAATATTTTCCTTCTTCTGACATCCTTTTTGCCTGAAATTAATATCGCTACTCCAGATTTCTTCTGATTAGTGATTAGTGTTAGTATGGCATATATTTTTCTCATTCCTGTAATTTTAAAATATTAGAATCATTATATTAAAGTACGTTTTTACAGAAAATATAGAGTTGGGTCACTTTTATTTTTAAATCTCTTTCCTCTGCTCTCCCATTTCTCCTCCTCACCATCTTTCTTCTTCTCTTCTTTCCCTTCTCCTTCTCCTTCATTTCTTTTCTCCCTCTCCTTCTTCTCTTCATCATCCTGTTTTCTTCTCCTAAAAACTAAATCACTGAATCTTCTTATGTTGGGTGTTGCATTTAACCAGCAAGACATCAAGTAGAATAGGAAGAGATACCTATGTGGCAGGACTATGAAGTACCATATGGGGATAGGTAAAGTAAAAGCTAATGAAATAAATTGCCCAGATGTTTACACTTGTGCCTGTATTGGGGGCTGAAATATAGTTGTTTTAATGCAATGAGTGAATTGGGACAGGTTTGGCAAATAAGTTGATTATGACACAAATACAATTTTGAAATGTGTCAACATATCTGGGTTTATGCTTTCTAGATTATCTCTTCTTGGCCTGTTATTCTTCTTTCTGAAAGTTTTAGCTTGCTTCCAAAGGGAAAGGATACAGAGTTGAGTCAAACTGCTAGAAGTGGAATGAGGCCAGTGTCCTTTTAGGGCCCAGAGAGGTAGTGTTGGCACTATAGTAAAAAATGGTACCACTCTAAGGAGCAGGTGAATCTCAAAGTACAGAGTCAGAGCTACTTAGTAACCCAAAGAGTTTTCTGTTTTTGTTCATTTTAGGAGGCTGCTTTTGGTTTCATAACGAGTAACCCCTTTCAGGAACCAGGGAACACTACCTCAAATCCATGTCTAAATTCTGGACCCCAAATATCATTTTTATCCTTCAGAAATCATAGATATGGAAAAAATGTGTGAGCTTCTTATAAGGATGGGACTTGAACACAATTTTTAGAGAATGCTGGGCATGTTTTATTTGTCTGTACCTCACTTGCTCAAATTTTAATATACTCCAGTGAAGTGCATTTCATGGAACCTTGTTTCACATCACTGTTCTCAACCTCAACTGTATATTAACATCACCTGAGAAACTTTTAAAAAGTACCATGCTAAAGATAACTTAATTATTCTGGGGCATTGGTATTTTTTAAAGCATTCAGGTGAGCTAATATACACCTAAGAGTATGATCCACCACCTTACACAGTTTCATTAAAATTTTAGCCCATTGTTTTTTGGTTTGCCCTTGTGGCAATGAAAGACAAGTGGTTGAAGGTATCTAAAATAGTGCTCCAAATGATTGAAAGTAAGTCAACCCCTCAGGCTCTTCTCTGAGTGAAGTAAACCTAGTGCTTTTACCTTGCCTTTTAGAAGACGTTCATTATTTTTATAATTTTTATGAGAAATTATTACTATAAATGTCTTGAAAGGTGAAAACAAAAGTTTGAGGGAAAAAAGCAACTTTAGTTATAAAGACAAAATTTATTACCATTTCTTACCCATTGTTCTCTTGTCAAAACATTCTTACAGTATAATAATATTTCCTACTTTTGAACCAATCTTTGCCTATTGAGCACATATTATTGGTATTCAGCTTACATGCTGATATAATTACATATTTCTCAAAGCTTATATTGTTGATTTTTCTAGTTTTTGCAATTCTTCCGCTGAGAAGAGACAACTTACATATTTCATTTTACTTATTGGGATAAGAGAGGGCACTGTTGAGCAATAAATTTTAAGGAACAATTCTGTGGAAAGCCCATTTCTATCTTATAACTCTACCACTTAAATATATTGGATTCCTGCTTTAAATTCTGCCTGAAGCTTGTCAAATGGAAGGAAAAGCAAGGGAGGAAAAAATACCTTACATATAAACCATTGAGCAAAGAGTAAGATTTCCCCCAAAGCAATGAACCATTTAATTTTACCAGTGTTATCTAGAAAATAAAAAGTGTCAGTAGAAGAAACTTAGAAATCAGAATAAACACTCAGTCTACAGAGACTCCAAGTGTCTGGTTCAAGGAATCTGGAATAAAAATCTGCCTCTTAAAATAGCTTTCAATGATTTTTTTCCCTCTTATTTATAAATTAAACTTACTTGCCAAAAGATTGACAAGAATTCAAGATTCTTGGCTCAATATTGCCAAATATTCAAAATCTATTCCAAATCAGCATAGCACTGTATAAGCCTGGAAAACTGTTTTACAAAGGGGTTAAAGAAGCGTATCCTAAAATAAGGAGTGGGTAATATTTTAAGATGTAAAATAAATTACAGACCTTACTGTATTTACTGATGTTAGATTTTAAGGGAGAGGGCAAATAAGCATTCACACATGTGAGCATGAGCATGTATACACTTAGAAATATATTTTTATTATTTTTAAGATCAAACCTAAAATAAAACATTCAGACACTGGCTATGTAGCCAGGCAAAAAGGATGAAGGAATCACAGTAGTTTAAGTTAATCTTAAAATATCTAGTCACAAAGAAATATTATTGACCATTAAACAAGATATATTAAAATAGTCTAAATCTATTTATTCTAAGAAATTTTATCTTGGTTGGGTTATGAGAAGTAGATGTACTTTCTCCATTCCTCCAAGTAACTCAGACCCCACATTTTTTTTAAATTTTTATTTATTTACGATAGTCACAGAGAGAGAGAGAGAGAGAGAGAGGCAGAGACATAGGCAGAGGAAGAAACAGGCTCCGTGCACCGGGAGCCCGACGTGGGATTCGATTTCAGGTCTCCAGGATCGCGCCCTGGGCCAAAGGCAGGCGCCAAACCGCTGCGCCACCCAGGGATCCCCAGACCCCACATTAAGTAGAATTCTCTTCCAGTTCATCTATCTCTCATGACCCAACCAAGATAAATCTAAAATTAGTTTAATTTGGGAAGGGATTCAGGATATTCCAAGTGGAAGTTTCTTGAATGCTCAGACATCTCTGAATGTGTACTTTAAGCCTATGTCCGAGTGTGGGTATGTTTTTAACCCCAACTTCTGAGAGACAGAATAGCCATCGCAATTTACTTATCAAGATGTTCTTATCACATTTCTAGGTAAGGTGAATCACATGCTTTAATTTTTTTTTTTTTTTTTTGTATTTTACAGTGTAGTCAAATGACTCAGACACTGTGACACTTGCCCATTTTTCCTGATTGTCCTATTTTTTTAAAAGATTTTATTCATATATTCATGAGAGAGAGAGAGAGAGAGGGAGAGAGAGACAGGCAGAGGGAGAAGCAGGCTCCATGCAGGGAGCCCGACATGGGACTCCAGGATCACTCCTGGGCGGAAGGCAGGCGCCAAACTGCTGAGCCACCCAGGGATCCCCTCCTGATTGTCCTATTGAAGAGATTGATTTATGAGTAAAACTGATCCAAAGTTAAATTTCTTGCGGCAGGGCCTGACTTGGGGTTGTAAAATGAAGTACCAAACACCATCTTGCTTAAAATGCTTTGGGGATGATTAATAATTGCATTTGAAATTGAAGTTTATTCTTCATTGTGATTTTGCCAAATACGGTGGAAAAGCATTTAACTAATGCTTTAACAGTTAACAGAAAACATAAGGGATCAGAGAAATTGATTTAAATTCAACATGTTCTCATTTTTATGCCAACTTCAAGTACATGTGTGAAAGTGAAAATTTTCTTCCCAAATTAAACTAATTTCAGATGAGAGATTTATCTTGTTTCAGTCTACCCCAATAATGGACCATCTGCTCCATGACCTTGACTTTCTGAAAGCCCAAAAGAGCACAGTGCCACCCACTAAGGGAGAAGATGGGGATAATTATTTCTCTCCTATTAAAGATATTACCCATCTGCAATAAATAGAAGCCATTTTTCCTTCCTGTTTCCTATAAAAAATTGGTTCCTTAAAACCAATTGATCAGTCTTTGCAGAATAAATCCTTCTTCATGATTGCATATTTATTTAGTGTTAGGATGTGAGTAGAATCTAACACTTTTAATTTTTTTGATATAAAAACAAATTTGTGCCTTTCACTGACAAAATGAGGCTTTTTCTTTCTTTCTTTCTTTCTTTCTTTCTTTCTTTCTTTCTTTCTTTCTTTCTTTCTTTTTTTAAGATTTTATTTATCTATTCATGAGAGACACACACAGAGAGAGAGAGAATGGCAGAGACACAGGCAGAGGGAGAAGCAGGCTCCATGCAGGGAGCCCGATGTGGGACTCAATCCCAGGTCTCCAGGAGCAGGCCCTGGACTGAGGGCAGCACCAAACTGCTGAGCCACCCGGGCTGCCCAGGCTTTTTCTTTCTGTGTTGCTATTTGGAAAGAGGATGCTTTTTCATTTGAGTTTCTTTTAAACTGGAGTTGAAAATCCTAAAACCCATTCTCTGCTTATTATTTACCATCCCTTTCTTTCTTCCTCACTTTCTTCTGTAAGTACCTTTTGAACATCTTGTATACACCAAGCATTGCCAGATACTGACAATTTAAAAAAATGAATAAATCAAGGTCTACCTTTTAGCAGTTCACAGTAAAAAACAAACAAACAACTTAATATAAAATAAGTGCCACCATCCGCAGTAATCTCCTTTCAACTCATTTTGCTGTTTCCACTCCTGACCCCTATTTCTATTCTGTACAGAATGGCCAGATTAATCTTGCAGGATTATCCTGTGTCTTTCTTGTGTCTAAAGACATTTCTGTGGCCTCTTATTGCTTAAAATAAATTCCTAAATCCTTAACTTAGTAAGGTTATAACCTGGAAGACCCTACATGGATTTGGCTCAATTCTCCTTCACTACTCTCCCCACTATCACATTGTCCAGGACACATTGACCTACTTGCTCTTAGAGCTCCCAAACATGTTCTTGCCTCAGGGCCTTTGCGAGTGTTTCTGCCTGAAGTAATTTTCCACTAGATTTTTTTATGACACACTCCCTTCAAGTCTGCTCAAATGCCATTTCCTTAGAGTCCTTTCTGACTACTCCATCCTTCTATAGTAATGAGGAGGTCAGGGAAAGAGTCTGTGATATTGTACCATTTTATTTTTCATAGCATTTATCACTACTTGACAATGTATTTATTTCTTTATGGTACAATCTACTTTCCAGATTTTAAATTTCAAGCAAGAAGGGATTTTTCTTTCTGTTTTCTTTACATTTGCATTCCCAGCTTCTAACAATGGGCTCAGTAGAAGAGGTACTCAACTAATACTAGTTAAATGATTTTGCAAATTATGAAAGCACAGATGGGCAAGTGGAGCCAGCAACAAGCTGAGGAATTCAGAGAATAATTCACTGAGGTAACATGTGACTAGGGTATAAAAGATGAGCAGGGATTTGATAAGGAAGGGAAGAAAAGAAATTTCATGAAAAGTAGGTTCCCAATAATGTGATAAATTAAATTAAATTAACTCAGGGCTTGGTGTGCTTGGGGGAAATTAAATTCAGTGTACCTAGAAGGTATAGGTAAGGTAGTCATTGATGTTAGAAGACTGAATTAGAGCAGTGGAATTTCTTTGAGGCTAAGCATTGGAAAACAACAACAACAACAACAACAAGAGTGATTTGAATGCCAGATCATGCCTCACTTTTCTGTGCTCTCTCCTAAACTTCTTATTGGTGACAAGTGTCTCCATAAAGAATTTGCATGCTGTTTTAATGAGTTTGGTGATTAAGTAGTTTTAAGGAATGAGGTCTTTTGTCATTCTATTAAAATAATTCATGAGCAGACTGGTGTGCTCTCTACTTGCACAGGCTTGCAATTCAGTCCTCTCCATCCTTTTGTCTCAACTAGCTCCAAGTACAGTGCCTGACACATGGTTAGGAACTCAGAAAAAGAAGACTAAAGCAAAGAGCTTTAAATTATTTATTTCAAATATAAATATTAAAAAAATAAATCAGGAGTACTATTTAGAGCATTTTTATGAAAAGAATCTTTATCTATCTGAATTTTGAATTGCTGTATTTAAAATGGGGCTATATCTGGCTGATCTGAATGCGCATTTGTCATATTTGCAATGGTTCCTTGTCACTGTCATCCTTCAGTGGCCAGGAGAAGTGCTATCTCCTCCAAAATATAGTAACATTTTGTTTTCAGTCCTTGGAGCTCTAAATGTCATCAGCACCATGACTTTGGTGCAACTTACCTTTCCTTCTCCTAACAACTTAGATTTACAGGTGTATGTTGAAGATAAAGGATTCATTTAACATCTGCTCTGTCACCCACCTGTATTTTGGAGTTCTTTAAGAATAGCAATAGCTACTCACACCTTACTGTATTTCAAGCATCTAGCACAATATCTTTCACTTATTCAATTATTATTATTTATTTCTGAAGCCTATATAAGTCAGGCACTGCTTAGCATGCTTTATATGGGACATAAGACAAGGAGCAAAAAACCAAAATCTTTTACCTCTAGTGTTGTATATTCTAGCGGGAGTAGATAGGAAATAAAATAAAATAAAATAAATGAGATATGTGGTTGTAAGCAGTTGATAAATGCTAAGAATAATAAAGCAGAGAAGAAAGTTGGTGGTGTTTGTTCAGGGGAAGTTTGCAAATTAACATAGGGTGTCCTAAGCAGCCCTCATATAAAAGGCAGCATTTGTGAAAAGACCTCAGGAATGTGAAGCTGTGTGCTTGTGTCTAACCATTTTCAACTTCCTGGGTACAAATGGATATTTAAGAAAAGATTGCTCAAATATAGAAAGCAACAGTGGAGAAGACCTGAGGCGAGGGCATACCCAGAATTCTCTAAAATAGTAAGGAGGACAGAGTGGCTATAGCAGAGGAAGTAAGGAGGACAGTGAAAAAAAATAGGGTCAGACAAAGCATGAGTATCAAGAGAGTAGAGTACCTTGTAGGCGATGTAAGGATATTGTCTTTTATCCTAGTATATATGGGACACTGGAGAATTCTGAGCAGAGGAGTGATATGACTTGATTTATAGGATCACTTTGGTTTCTTTGTTGAGAATAAAGTATATGTGGGTCAGGTAGGATACATTTTATGAAGTGTTCATGAGAAGTTGACCAAACCAGGAGATCTTCACTGAAGATTGGTGAAATGAGTGTGAGAGCCTTTGTTATTGGTTTCTGAGTTCAAAAGTCTAAATTTAAGAGGTTTCTGGAACACTGAGTTGCCTACTTCTTTCAAATCACCAGAGCCTTGAACCTATCCTTAGAGCTGAGTTCTAACGCAAGTTTTACCTCATATGGAAAAGACATTTTTACTTTAACTTTGTTTTTCCATTTGAATGAGGGTAAGGCACAGTAGATCAGCAAATCAAAATGTACCAATTGTAAAATATCTATTTTAATCAAAACAGATAGTTGTGAGAGTGCCTAGGGAGCTCAGTCAGTTAAGTGTCTGACTTTGACTCAGGTCATGATCTCAGGGTCCTGGGATTGAGCCCCAAGTCTGGCTCCCTGTTTGCAGGAAGTCTGATTGTCCCTCTTCCTCTCCTTCTGCCTCCCCCCATCCCCCCGCTTCTGCTCTCTCTGTTGCCCTCTCAAATAAATAAATAAATAAAATCTTAAAAAACAAACAAAACAAAAAAACAAAAACCCAGATGATTGTGCTATGAAAAAAAAATGATTTTAGGAAAATATCAAATTGTGAAAGAGGAAAAGCCTGGAGATAGCATACTGCCAAGATTGAGTTTCATTTAAAACTGTGAAACTGTCAGAAGGGTTTTACCCTCTTTTTTCATCTCCTTCCTCTGCTAGTTAGCCCCCTGGCTGCTGAGGGCTCTCACTTCAGGATATTTACTTCTTCCTCATTCATAAATAGACCCACATGTGGGGATCCCTGGGTGGTGCAGCGGTTTGGCGCCTGCCTTTGGCCCAGGGCGCGATCCTGGAGACTCGGGATCGAATCCCACGTCGGGCTCCTGGTGCATGGAGCCTGCTTCTCCCTCTGCCTATGTCTCTGTCTCTCTCTCTCTGTGACTATCATAAATAAATTTAAAAAATTTAAAAAAAATAGACCCACATGTTACAGCCCATTCTTATCTACACCTCTGTTCTGCTAGACCCCTAAGAGTTGAGATGATTTTCTTATGAGACATGGCTAAGGGAAGATAACTCTCTTACCTCTTTCAAATAATATCATTCCTTTATCTAGTTAAAATGACTGGTATAAATTTGAGGAAGTTGGGCACAGTTTGATTTCGAAAACTTGTTGGCACTTTTCAAACCACTCAGAATGGAAATGCTCACTCAGACCAAAATGAATGACCATTAGTATCTCTGGGAATATTGTACAACCTGGGATAGTGTTTTTAAACATAGGATTTATTATTATTCAAGTTGGTGAGGCCAACACACTAAAGAAAAATAGCACTTGAAAAAATCATTAAATTGACAGAACCCAAGAGGAAAGGGCACTTAATTATCACGCCATGGAGGGCTGCGTAGGGAAGCACCAGGATCAGGTAGGAGGCAGAGGGACTAGGGGAAAACATGGGTAATAATCTTTATTGTGATTTCCATAATAAGAAATGGGTGAGACAGAGTAAGTAGATTTAGGATTGAATAATTTCCGCAGGCCTTAGGGTATAGAGTATCTAGCTTTGGGGTGATTGGGGCAGGTGGATAGTGGCCTGGAGTGAGAAAGCCTTGTGAAAGACACATAAAGGAGGCTGTGGGGGATATGCGTTAGTTGGTTTGCATATGAAAAGATGTGTTCTCAGGCAAGTAGTTTATGATCTTTAAGAATTGGCTAGCCATGGGAGGAACAGTCTCTCCAGGGTCAGCAAGGCCCCAGAAATCAAAGAATCAGATATATGGTTAATATAGATATCGAGACTTATGTCCTGTCTCTAGAAGAGTTCACATCACTGGATAGTGACACATATCCCAATAGAAGAAGCACAAAATGAATCTTCCTTGAGTGTGAACTACAATAAGCAAAGCAGATATACTGGAGAGATTTTAAATTTCTTTCAATAGATGAGAGATTTTAAGAGGTTTCAGATTATAACTATGATACTATGGAATCTGCCAGGCTGTAAACCTCTTTACTTGGAATAAAATACTTGAAAAGATCTTTGACCTGGGTGTGATGCTAGACAAATTGCATTGTCCACAATAAAGATCCAAGTGATGTCCAACTCATATATTTGCCCCTAAAAGTTATGTCTTCTAAAATTCTCTTCATATAGAAAAATAAATAAAAAAAAAGAAAAATAAATCATTGCAGATCATTATTTAATTACAACAAAGTGTTATTTTAAAACATGTCAGAACACCATACTGCAATTAGTTTTTAAGTCCTCTTCCTTCTGTCTGCCACAATACATGTTATTGCTTTATTTCTCTGAACAATATCCAGGTAGCTTCAAGAGAAAATCCATTAATGCCCTTAAACTTGCATTTTATAGCAGATTTCTCAGTTCTTCAACATATGGGAGAACACATTATGACAACTCCAATGCACCTTTCAAAGAAACACCATGATGGAAGGTAAGGGATCTGTGGAGAATTTGGATTCACTTTAAAAAATCATCTGTGGAAAAAAAATCATCTGTGGACCTGCCAAATTGCTACTATCTTTCCCAAACATGGTAGTCATTAAGAAAACCGAATGGCTCATGATTTATTGATTGGAGACCAAATATCCTGGAAAACTCATAAATTACACTTTGAACAGGCTTTTAAATATCCTCTTCTACACTGCATCAATGGATTATGCTTCAGACACATATGCACCCAACTTAATCTATATGAAAATTTATCTATTCTACTTTCTGTATCATTACTTAGATTTTTAATAAAAAGATTAGTAGCTGGAATTTATTTAAACGATGGAGTTTTTATTAATGAGATATTATCAGTCATTAAATACTAAAAGTGATTTTCAAATAGATTTTATTTCAAATCTAGGCTTTAATATTTTTTTTAAGATTTTTTTTTTTAATTTTTATTTATTTATGATAGTCACAGAGAGAGAGAGAGGCAGAGACACAGGCGGAGGGAGAAGCAGGCGGAGGGAGAAGCAGGCTCCATGCACCGGGAGCCCGACGTGGGACTCGATCCGGACGCCCCTGGCAATGATTTGCTGAAATACTTTCTGGATGTAAGGGTTAGAACATTCACATGGATTAAACTGCAAATATTTTTATTCCAAAACAGGCTTCCTTTTAGTTTGAGGGGGAAAAAAAAACAAGTATCAGAATTTCTGGTTTTCTTCTCTACCTCCCCAGATATAAAGGACATTTAATAGTTTTTGAAATACCTGCAGCCAAAAAAATGTCAGCATTTTGTGCCAGCATGAGGTATGAAAAATAAACAGACTAATCCCTGGTTTCCAAACAATTAAGAAGATTGAAACCAAAATGATTCTCAACGTAAGCAGTAAACTGAATATAAGTAGAACAAATGCAAAAAATAAAGAACAGATGGGCAGATAATGTGATGTAAACAACAAACAACAGGACATTTTTAAAAATCTTCCAAGTTAAAAAAGCTAAAAAAAAAGAAAGAAAAAGAAAAGAAACTGGAAGTATGGTAAGGCTGTGAAAGCATCTTCTAGAAGTCACTCATTCATTCACTCAACTTTGAACCCTCATTCAAAAAATGACCTCATTCAAAAAAATACCAATGACCTACCTGTACTGTGTTAGGCATTGAAGAAACAATGACAAACAAGCCAAGGTTTTCTTTATTGTGGAACTTTTTCCTTATTGTGGAACTTTATTGTGGAAAACAAACCCTGAATGAATTATAACAACAGGAGGTCAAGAGTGAACATTAAGTATGGACTTCTTCAGAGGAATATAACTGGAGGATCAAAGAATAAAGGCATGTTTCCTAAGACAATAGTGTTCAGCAAAGATTTAAGAAACGCATGGGGGATCCCTGGGTGGCGCAGTGGTTTGGCGCCTGCCTTTGGCCCAGGGCACGATCCTGGAGACCCGGGATCGAATCCCACATCAGGCTTCCGGTGCATGGAGCCTGCTTCTCCCTCCACCTGTGTCTCTGCCTCTCTCTCTCTCTCTCTGTGAGTATCATAAATAAAAAAAAAAAAAAAAAGAAAAAAAGAAACGCGTGGGCATTAGCAAGGAGAGTGGGTGGATGTAGCAAGATAGTGGTCACAGTAGTTTTGGATGTAATGAAGTAGTTGGGGGGAAAAGTCTTCAGATAGAGGAAATAATAGGAACATAAGCTATGAGGTGGGAAAGAGGATGACACATCTTAAGAACTGAATGCCAGTCAGTAATTATGGAGAAGAGAGTGAAACCATGATGAGCAAAAGTCTAGACCATCCAGAACCTTAAAGATCCCAGTCAGAAATCTCAACGTTATACTAAAAGACATAAGAAGTTATTGATGGGTTTTAGTGAGGAAATTTTAAATATTGAACAATATATTGAAAAATAAACAAAAGAGTATGTTAGCTATAGTGTGAAGGCTTGGTTGTAAAGCAGTGATAAATATCCACAAATTGATCTGAGCCTATTTCATTAAATCATAGAAGAGATGATGGTTTTTTGGACTGGGCTTTTGGAAGTGGGGTCCAAGACTATAGAAATAGAGGAAATCATATTACTTGGAAATTGATAGCATATAAGTAATAGAAAATGGGAAGAATCAGGAAAGATTTTTACATTTTTAGATTGAGCAAACACATGGTTGTTGGATTTATTGAGGCAGTAAATGCTGGAGGAAGAATAATTGATAGAGAAGTTCATGAGTTCAGTTTTGGACATGTTGAATTAAGAGCTTTTGTGACAGCCCTGTGTCATGACTTCCAAGCTGTTGGGAATGTATAATATAAAAAGTATAATTGAAGAGAGGTTTGAGCTTATCAGTCAGCATGGGCATATTACAGCAAAATTTCAGCAAATTAGAACAAGTTTTATTTTTGCTTTTGCTACACGTCCATTGCAGGTTGAGAAGGGAACCTTCTCAGATTATTCCCTCAGATACCCAAGCTGATCAAAGCCTTATTTTGTTATGATATCATATGGTATTATAGATACCATATCTATTGGGGTCTTTTGTGTTCACTATGGCAGGGCAAGAGAGTATGTAGAAACATCAGCTCAAAAAGATTCTGTCTTGAAGTGACACTTGTCACTTCCATTTATACTTCATCAGCCAAGATAAGTTTTTGACCTCTGCTGAATTCTAGAGGGAGGTAAGTGTAGTTTCAAATTATTATCAAAGAAGAGAAAGAGATCCAGAAATACTTTGAGTGAAGTCTTGACTACCACTGGCTTAATGCTATCATTTTAGGTGATTTTAACATATGGCCCATCTAGTAGATATTTGTCAATTAATGTGGTTCAATACATTCTCCATATTTTGGTAATTCTTCATATTATTAATCTTTCTTTCCAAGGCAGAGAACAGAATAATTATATTCCAGACTTTCTTGCAGTTTTGGATGCAGGCATGTGACTTCAGTTTCTCCAATTATTTGAACCCATTTGAAATGCACATTAGAAAGCTATCTTTGTGAAAAGTTGGCCATGAAAGGAGGAATACACACCCTGGCACATGTAATGACAGAGACCTTGGTTCTTTCTCATGGTTGGAGGAAGGAAGGGAGTGGTATATCAGGCATCTAATTCTAAGGGCAGTCAGTTCGAAGTGGCATGGCCATGATACCTCTTTCAGAGCAGCCTCTGTGCTGTGGTGTCATTGTTCCTGTATCTTCAGAATCTTGTCCTCTGGCCCTTCTCTAATTTATATGAGCTCTATAATATCCCTTTAAACATTAATTTTCTCCTTAAGTGAGAATATTTTCTAATGTTTGCAATTAAGACTCCTGACCAATATGGTATTTGGTGACAGGAAACAATAAGCCATCAAGGAAATAAAAATTTGTGAATGGATTGTTTATGCTGATTGGGTTTGAAGGCACTGAAGATATAGTTAGTTCAGAACTGGGAACTATGGTAGTTAATGACACAACATGTGAATGAGTTACTTAAATTATCCTGTAAAATAAAATGGCTATTAAAGACAAGATTTTGAAAAAAAACAGATAGCTGTTGATATAGAAAGAGTAGGAAAGACAGGATTACAAGGAAGAAAAGGAAGGCTGGTCCTTCTAGTTATATTGCAGAGCTTAGCAAAAGGAAATTATAAGATCCAAGTTTTAAGTTCTTTGCTCTAGGCAGAGTAGGAGAATTGGAGACTTTCTGTGTCTGTGTCAGAAATTTTTGTTGCAAAAGCAGGACTGACATACCCAAGAATAAAATATCCTATCTGATACTCTGGGTTGCTGAATTTCAGATTAGGTTGAATTCATGTCTTTGTCAGATTTCTTAGTAACAGCATGTTGAATGGAAAATAATAGAATACCAGAATTTAAAAGGAGGCATTTTGGAGAACCCTGAAACATCCTAACATCCTGGAGTGTCTTTGCAGCAAAACAAAATCTCTGTCCCAATTCAGGCCTTGCCTCAGGACCCCTTTGATAAGTACCTTGCAAGGGGAGCCAATTTTGCCTATGCCCCTTCCTGTCGCTCCTTATTGCCTATAATCAACAGCTAGGGTCAGTCAGAAATTGTAATTGGTTTCTTGGTTTCTTGACTGAAACATACATAAGGTTGGCTTATGCTGAAGGAGGTAAAGATGTTATTCCTTGAGTTAATAAAGTAGAAGATAAATCCAAAAAATTATGAAAAAATTTTTAGTGAATTTATCATAGGTTATTCTAACTCCTAAATTGATTTTCTGATATAACCCACAAGACTGCAAAAAGCTATTGATTGAAATATTTGGGAAGGAGAGACTCAGTGTTATTTAAAAGCACAATGATTGTTCTTGGTAGACCTTTGAGACATTGCATTTAACATGCAATTTTATGATTCCAATGGAGTTTATATGATCATTGGATAAGAGGATTAAACAAAGTAATATGTGTAAAACACTTAGAAAAGTACCTTGAATATATTAAGCTGTCAATAATTCTTGACTGTTGCTACTCTTCTCTAAGAGACTTGCACCATTTATGAGGCCAACTGTATATTAAAGGAAAGAGAAATACCTAAACATTTCATTAAGTATTGGATCCTAATTCCAGTTTGACAGTGCTGGCTGAACCTAAACCATTTCTGTAATTTACTAACAATGCTGGGGTTATTGGATGCCAAGTGATTAATAGTTATCTTAGTCAGATCAGCTCTAGCTGCTATAAGAATATATCATACATATGGGCAGCCCGGGTGGCTCAGTGGTTTAGCGCTGCCTTCAGCCCAGGGCATGATCCGGGAGACCCGGGATCGAGTCGCATGTCTGACTCCCTGCATGGAGCCTTCTCCCTCTGCCTGTGTCTCTGCCTCTCTCTCTCTCTCTCTCTCTCTCTCTCTCTCTGTGTGTGTGTGTGTGTGTCTCATGAATAAATAAATAAAATCTTAAAAAAATAAAAAGTTATAAAAAAAGAATATATCATACATATAATGGGTAGCTTAAATAAGAGATTTACTTCTCATAATTCTGGAGGCCAAGATGTCTAAGATCATCAAGGTGCCAGCAGATTCAGCCCAGCCTCATGACCTCATCTGGACCTAATTATCTCCCAAAGATCCCACCTCCAAACACCATGACATTGGGTGGGGCATGGGGTTAGCTCCTCAACATATGAATTTGGGGAAGGATACATTCAGTCCATAACAATGGAGGTTCATTGTGAGTGTACTCAAAGTACACCCAGGGAGTTTATACACACATCCTGTTGCTATTTCCTTAGTTCCTACTGATAGTTGAAATGATTAAAATCAGTAACTAGAATGATTCATGGAGTGGAGTCATAACCCATGGGCCAATTCTATTATGGTTGGCTAAGTGGATGTTCCTGGGCCTTTTCTTTGCCTTTAAAATTAAAAATGAAGAAAAATTAAAAATGAAAGTTGTCTTCATACCTTCCTTGGAATAATAGGGATTCATATTCCCACCAAAGGGATGGTTATACCTTTCCCTTCCAAAGTTTTTTTTTTTTTTAATTTTTATTTATTTATGATAGTCACATACACAGAGGGGGGAGGGGGGCAGAGACACAGGCAGAGGCAGGCTCCATGCACCGGGAGCCTGACGTGGGATTCGATCCCGGGTCTCCAGGATTGCGCCCTGGGCCAAAGGCAGGTGCCAAACCGCTGTGCCACTCAGGGATCCCTACCTATCCCTTCCTAATTCAGTTAGCTTGTATCACCTACACAGTAGGAAATAGGCCTTGGAAAGTAACACTAGATTTTCCTTCATTTAAGTAGGTGTTACCTCTAATTTCAACTACTGTCTAGATTCAGTTTTATTTTAAGAGGAAATCTAAACAGTTTTGGAATAGCACGTGGAATGCAGCTATTGACAGGTTTCTTCTATTCTAATAACCAGACAAAAACAAAAGTGATTTGCTTTCCTCTAGTATAAACAATAGTAGACCCTTACTAACTTACCTCAAAACTATATTATGTCTATGATTCTATGCCATATTTATTCTAGAAGGGCCTTGATCTCACAATGTCAGAGAGCATCATCCAGTTTTACTATGTTAATAACACCACGAGGAAAGAAATTAGAGAGCAAGTACATTAGATTTCTTTGGTAAGACATGTATGTATGTTGAAGTTTGGGCAATAAAATCCATGAAAATACAAAAGTCTGCCACCTTATGGAGTTTCTGAATATTCTGTGGTATAGTACTTGGTAAAATATACTATTCAAAATGAAAGGCTAGTTGCTATGTTTTGCCCCATAAATTTCTAAGAAAGAGCTACAATGGGTTTCTTTGGATATTGGAGAAAGTTAACACTACTTTTGGGTTGATCACTGATTATTTGCAATGTGACTCAAAATGATGATATTTTTAAGGGAGACTGAACAAAAAAAAAGGCTTTTCAACTGGACTAGAACCCATGAAAGCAACCCTCCTAGTGGGCCTTATGACAGTTGATGCAGTTGTGCCCAAAGTGTCTGTGGCAGGAGATGGTATAAAGCTTGTGTCAAGCCTTACTAGGAGAATCATAGTACAGGTATCTAAAGTTTTGGATCAAATATGTGACCACTTTGCAAGTAACTGTTCTCCTTTTGATTGATAGTTTCTGTTTTTCTAGTAGAAGCAAGATCATTATAGGCATTGAACACCCAACGGTAGAGCAACAAATTACCTGATCTTACATTCATTAACTTGGTTTAGTTAATTAACTAATTAACTTGGTATTAGTTTAAACTATATAACTGGTTATACCCAGCAATAATCCATCAGTTAGAAATCATGTAAATAGGTGTGACCTCAAGCAGATCCTGAAGCACAAATAAGTTGCATGAGCAGATATTTTCATCAAAGATAAATAAAGCTGGACAGTGGTTTAAGTGGCAAGAAGAGTTTTTAATTAGGAATATACTATTGCAATAGGGGGAAAGGTGGTACAAGGTAAATCAAGCTCAACTTCAATTTTTACAAAGGTGACTGGGCATTTTAAAGGAAGAATGACAGCTCTGATCCTCCCTATTTGATAGCCACATCTTCTGGTGCAGTGCCAGCTGCACCCCTGAGACACAATGGTGAAGGTCAGACTAAACAGTTGCCCATGTTGAGTGTATGATGACCAGGGCTGCTTTTAATTCTAGCAAAGTAAATATTGTCACCACCAATGACACCTTCACTGACCTCAACTACATAGTCCACATGTTCCAGTATGATTCCATGTATACCAAATTCCATGGCACAGTCAGGGTTGAGAATGGGAAACTTGTCATCAATGGAAATGTCATCTCCATCTTCCAGGAGCAAGATCCCACCAATATGGGGTGATGCTGGTGCTGAGTATGTTGTGGAGTCCACTGGGATCTTCACTACCATAGAGAAGGCTGGGGCTCACTTGAGAGATGGGGCCAAGAGGGTCATTGTCTCTGCCCCTTCTGCTGATGCCCTCATGTTTGTGATGGATATGAACCATGAGAGGATGGCAACTCCCTCAAGATTGTCAGCAATGCTTTTTGCACCATCAACTATTTGGCCCATTTGGCCAAGGTCATCCATGACAACTCTGATATCATGGAGGGACTCATGACCATAGTCTGTGCCATCACTGTCACCCAGAAAACCATGGATGGCCCCTCTGGGAAGCTGTGGTATAATGGCCAAAGGGCTTCCTAGAACATAATCTCTGATTCTAGTGGTATTGCCAAGGCTGCAGGCAAGATCATCTCTGAGTGGAATAGGAAGCTCACTGGCCATGGCCTTCTGTGTCCCCAAGCCCAATGTGTCAGTTGTAAATCTGACTTGCCACCTAAAGAAAGCTGCCAAATATGATGACATCAAGAAGGTGGTGAAGCAGGCATCAAAGGGCCTCCTCAAGGGCATCTTGGGCTATACTGAGGACTTTAACAGTGACACTCTTCCACTTTTGATGCTGATGCTAGCATTGCTCTCAAAAACCACTCTGTTAAACTCATTTCCTGATGTGACAATGAATTTGGCTACAGCAACTAGGTGGTAGGCTTTATGGTCTCCAAGGAGCAAGAACCCCCTGGACCACCAGTTCCTGTGAGAGCAAGAGGAAGAGAGAGGCCTTCAGCTGCTGAGGAGTCCTTGCCCCAACTCATCCCCCCAAACACAGAATCTCTATGTGAATA
This sequence comes from Vulpes lagopus, assembly GCF_018345385.1. Lineage (NCBI taxonomy): Eukaryota > Metazoa > Chordata > Mammalia > Carnivora > Canidae > Vulpes > Vulpes lagopus. The sequence goes on from NC_054824.1 coordinate 33,889,188, forward strand.
GTGACCTCTATTAGTTTCCATCCCAGATCCCCTGAAGAATGGGAGGAGCTTGGGGAGCCCTACTTTGTCGTGTACCATCAGTAAAATAGACTATACCCAGGGAAGGAAGGAAGGAAGGAAGGAAGGAAGGAAGAAGGAAGGAAGAAAGAGAGAGAGAGAGAGAGAAAGAAAGAAAGAAAGAAAGAAAGAAAGAAAGAAAGAAAGAAAGAAAGAAAGAAAGAGAGAGAGAGAAAGAAGAAAGAAAGAAAGAAAGAAAGAAAGAAAGAAAGAGAGAGAAGAAAGAAAGAAAGAAAGAAAGAAAGAAAGAAAGAAAGAAAGGAAAAGAAAAGAAAGAGTAAGGTGGGAGAAGGAAGGGGGCTTGAGAAGAACCAGAGAAGTGAAAAATTATAAAATGTTGGCCAATGTAAATACAATTAGGCCAGCTGTCTGTTAGTCGTCAATTGTTGAAATTAGGATTTTTTTCCTATCAGAGTCTAGGAGTATCCCTCCTGATGATACTATTTCAAAGGAATGATTTTTAGACACTCAAGAAGACAATCCTGAGTTGTAGGAGACATGTGGACAGAGGAAGAATTCATGATGGTAAGCCTTTGTTAGCAAATGCTCTAAGAAAGGAAGGGCAGAGGCCTACCTGATGATGTACTGACTAGAAAGAAAATGGAAAAAATTCTTTTGGCAGCCTTGAGGTTTCTTGCAAGCAGCTACTTTAACGGGGTTGGGGTCATCCTAAGGATACTGCCTTGAGCTGTTAGAAATTATGCTAGAAATTATGCTAGTGCTTGTTCAGGTCTTTTAATGTGGGACGTGCATCTGTATGTGTGTGTGTATGTGTGTGTAATGGGTGGACAAAATAATTTGTGCTGAGTCTGTAATCTTTGCTGCCAAAGTTAAGGCCTCAGCAAGAAGAGGGCTCATAGGACCTGACTAGAGTTTGGTCAAGGAGAGATTCTTTGTCAATTCATATTCCCAGTGTCCTACTGTTTTATCTGCCACTCCTCTGTCAACTCACATGTGTGGCTCTTGAGGAGGTCCTATAATAAATGGACCGAGAAGGAGATAATTTGAGTATAACTTAAGTTTACTCAGCATGATATGCTAACAGTAATCAGAACTGGACTGCTGTTACATTAAACCCATGCAGGGTGGCCATAAATGTTGGTAGAAAAGGAAAATCCTCTCAAAATATAGAAGTTGAAGGGACATATTCTGATTTCTGTTTAGTCTACAGAGAGAGAGAGATGACTGAAGGTTAGCTTTATATTGATTCATGAGAGATAGTTTCATCAGGTGGTCTGCATTCAGATGAAACAAACTTAAAGATTTGGGATTAGATTTATGGACTCATTCAAAATGGGCTGAGAGATTGACAATATTTGCATCCCAAGTGAATACTCCGTCAAAGATTCTCACTGTGGAACAAGCTCTCAATAATCAGTTGAACAAAATGACCTGATATATGGTTGTAGGTCTGATTCCTTCCCAGCCACTGCAATATTTGCCCAGTACACTCAGTAACAAAGTGACCATGGTGACAAGGACAGAGGATTTACATAGATTTCCCACAATAAGGCTTTCTTGGACATATGACTGCTGATTACCCAATTTACCCAGAGCAAGAAACAATCCTAAACCTTCCATATGGTTCTACTCCAGGAAAGGTATCTTTCTTGGCAGTAAATTAATTACATGGGGGTTACTTACATTATGGACTAGAAATAGTTTGTCCTTAGTAGGATAAATGCCTCATTTGGATTTATATTTGCCTTCATGTTCATCTTACTTCCTACAGCAAACCATTCACAGACTTTATGGGATTTCATATTCACTGTTAAGATATTTCATACGTTTTTGCCTTTTTGAGAACTCTTTTTTTCAGTAAAAGAAATTAATCAGTTGGCCAACTGTCATGAAATTCACTGATCTACCATGAATACTATGATTGATGAAATATTATCTTTCTTCTTGAGAAGGTGATGATATATTTGTTTATAGGTAGTTGCAATAAGATAGGTGGGAACAAATTGTTATCTGAAAGATTATGTTGGGGAGAAAGATATATATTAATGTCAGATAGATAAGAGCAACTGAAGTGGGCTTTTGCCATTTCTGATCATCTAATAATCTTAGCATACTCACCCTATTTTCTATGATCTCCATTCTATAAATCCTATCTTCTTCAGCTAGGAATCAGAAAATTCAACATTTGTTAACTCTTTTTACTTCTGAGGGAGGATAGCCATACAATTCTTTTTTTTTTTTTAGATTTTATTTATTTATTCATGAGAGACACAGACAGAGGGGCAGAGACATAGGCAGAGAGAGAAGCAGGTTCATTGCAGGGAACTCGATATGGGACTCAATCCCAGATCCTGGGATCATGCCCTGAGCCGAAGGCAGATGCTCAACCACTGAGCCACCCAGGCATCCCAATAGCCACATAACTTAAGTTTCTCTAATCAGACACAACTTTGAGACACTTGTATATACACATGAGAAATGTGAGGAACTTGTGTGTAGTAGGGGAAGCATAGTTGTAAAAGCCTCCCATTCTCCAGAATTAACCACAGTATTTTCACTAACACATCTCTCTAGTATAGGTACTGTTTCCAAGATTAGCTTTACAACCTGTCTAATCTTCCTTAAGATTTTTTGAGCATCCTAGTATGGATAAATTTCTTTTCTATGTAAGCTAGTTTGTATATAGCTGTTTGCAACTAGGTACTCTGACCTATACAGCAAAATTGTGGTCAGTGAAACCATGGGAAATAAATATTTCTCATAGAAAGTGTAGCATGAAAAAAAGATCTGAGAACTGACTCATGAGGAACTTCACATGGCACAACATGGCCATAAGAAAATGGCATAAGAAAAACAAGAGATCAGGATTAAGAGGTATCAGAAATGTAGGGAAACATTACAGAGAATATGGATCATTGCATCCAAAGTATGTATCTCAAGAGGAGAATGGTCATCCTGTTGAATGCTCCTGAAAGAGCAGTGGGTGAGTAATAATGATCTTTAATTATGTTTTTTACTTGATTACTTCATCTCATCATTATAAGAACCCTATCAGAGAGGCATTGCCATGAATTGAAAAAATGAGGATGGTAGGGAAATAACAGAGGCACTATAGACAAACTATTTAATTTTGATGAGAAGTGGAATATTGGCTGGAGGAAGATGTGGGGCTCAGTGAGGCTTTTTGTTTGTGTATGGAAAATTGGGAAAGTATAAAGATAAAGGACATGATATATGGGTCAAGTTTCTTGTGGACATAGAATGTGGTGCAAAATTTAGGTAACCTCATCACCTTTGAGAGGAGGAGACAAACGCATATTTTTTATTATAAAGTTAGTAAAAAGAATATGGTTGTATGTGATAGGTTTGTGTTTGGTAGCAGGAATTTAAAGGAATTCCTGTATTTTCTAATTTCTATGTAAGGTACAGGACAAGGCGATCTGCTGAGAATGAAAGGAAATGAGGAGACCTCAGAGATCAGAGGAAAGAAGAGGTGTTTTGGAAGAGTTCTTGCAGTGGTGAGAATAAAGTAATGAGAAAAACAGAAGAGACTCAGTGTTATGGTATGCTGAAATTGATAACAATGAATATATAATGGCACAGTTAGGTCTTCCTTTGTTATTTTCTCCAGGAATGCTCAACAAGTGGTTGTAGGATGCAGAAGATGGCTCACTGCTCTCATCCTGAGTCAGAGACTAGGAGATATAAGATACCTGCCACTGTCTTTGTCAGTGGGACATACATATGTACATGCTATGATAAAACTCAGTACTGGTCATGAGAAGGCAAGAGCAGAAAGTGACCAGCCCTAACAGGGGACTGTTTCTTAGGGAAGGGGCCTTTCTTAGGGAAGGGACCTTTCTGTTGAATCCTTGGAAGACTTTGGAATTAGGATATATGTGAGGTGGAGGAGTACTCAGGACAAAGAAAGGCAAAGCTGTGTAAAAATATCTTGGTTTCAATAATCTACTCCAGCATTCTGAATAATGTAGGAAAATGGTTCATAAATATTTCTTGCAAAATAATTATTAAAGTAGGGTTGCAAATTCACTTCACGTTGTTTAGTAATCTTGTATTGCCATCTTGTAATTGATACTATAACTAAATAGGGAGTCTAGGCCAATTTATTCAAGACATTACAGTCTAGTATCAAGCAATAACTAGCATCTTGATATGATTAACAAATAAGGTTTTACTGTGCTCACAGAGCCCCAGCCCCACAAATCAAACAAAAAAATTTAAAAAACTATATTTCTCTGCATATGCAGGGATTTTACTTCCTAGTGTTAGGTTAGTGCTGAGCATATCAGTATTGTACTTTTATATGATGATTCCTATTACCAAAAGCCATTATGATAAAGGGTATCAGTTATGTTGTCTGGAAAATGGTCATACAAGTGATAAAGGTAACAGAGAGAAAGTAAAATAATTTTCAATGGATATTAAGTTATATTTGCAAACAGAGAAGTTGTGAGATCATATCTGAAATATTTTCATCTATGTAGTTTCTAATGTATCCTATATTTTCACACTTATGTTTTCTTCTTTTATGAACAGTGAGACTAGATCACATTTATTGTTAGTATTTAGAGAATACTTTTAAGTGTTTTATCAGAAAGTTAATGGCCTTTAAATGTAAATGACACAGAGTTTCTTTTACTTTATACTTTTTAAATTGTTTGTTCTATTTATTTAAACAAAGACAGTTCACCCATTTTTCCCCTGCCACCTCTGGCAGCCACTAGTCACTAATCAGTTCTCTGTAACTATGAGTATACAGATATCTATCTATCTCTCTAGATTGCATACATGAGATATTGCATGGTATTTGTCTTTGTCCGACATATTTCACTTAGCATAATGCCTTCAGGATCTATCCTTGTTTTCACATGTGACTGAATATTCCTCTGTGTGACTGTGTGTGTGTGTGTGTGCGCGCGTCTGTGTATGATGGGAACTTACGTTGTTTCCATATCTTGGCCATTATAGATAATGCTGCATTGAATATGGGGGCTGGATTTTGAAATAGTGTTCTTGTTTTCTTTGGATAAATATCCAGAAGTAGAATTGCTGGGTAATAGGATAACTTTTTTTTTTTTTTTTTTTAGAAATTTATTCCTTACTGTTTTTAATAGTGGCCGCTTCAATTAACATTCCCATCAGCAGTGCTCAAGGGTTCCTTTTTCCTTTTTATCTCCACATCCTTGCCAAAAGTTATTTCTAGTCTTTTTGATAATAGCCATTTTAACAGATATGAAGCAATATCTTACTGTGCATTCTTTTTAAGTTTTTATTTAAATTCCAATTAGTTAACATACAGTGTAATATTAGTTTCAGGTGTACAATATAATGATTCAACACTTGCATAAACAATACCTGGTGCTCATGACAACAAGTGCACTCCTTAGTCCCCATCACCTATTTTCCCCATCTCCCACCACCTCCCCTCTGTTAGCCTCCAGTTTGTTTTCTATAGTTAAGAGTCTGTTTCTTGGTTTACATCTCTCTCTCTTTTTCATTTTGTACTTTTTAATGTTTCTTAAATTCCACATGAGTGATAACATATGGTATTTGTCTTTCCCTGACTGACTTATTTCTCTTAGCATTATACTCCCTAGCTCTATCCATGTCCTCACAAATGGCAAGATTTCATTCTTGTTTATGGCTGACTAATATTCCATTGTATATATGGAATAATACATATATGTATACATACTACATCTTCTTGATCCATCATCAGTCAGTGGACACTGGGGCTGTTTCCATAATGTGGCTATTACGGAATAGATAAAGCTGCTATAAACTATTAACATTGGGGAGCATATATCCTGTTGAATTTGTATTTTTGTATTCTTTAGGTAAATACCTCAGAGTGCAATGGCTGGATCATAAGGTAGTTCTATTTTTAACTTTTTGAGGAACCTCCATACTGTTTTCCACAGTGGCTGCACCAGTTTGCATTCCCACCAACAGTGCAAGTGGGCTCTCCTTTTCCCACCTCCTTGCCAAAATCTGTTGTTTCCTATGTTGTTAGTTTTAGCCATTCTGACTAATGTGAGGTGATATCTCATTGTAGTTTTCATTTGTATTTCCCTGATAATGTGTGATGTTGAGCATCTTTTCTTGTGGCTAGTGGCCATATGGATGTCTTCTTTGGCAAAATGTCTATTCATGACTTCTGCCCATTTTTTATCTATATTATTTGTCTTTTGAGTGTTGAGTTTTATAAGTTCTTTATATATCTTGGATACTAACCCTTTACTGGATATGTCATTTACAAATATCTTCTCCCATTCTGTAGATTGCCTTTTAGTTTTGTTGATTGTTTCCTTTGGGTACAGAGCTTTTTATTTTCATGAAGTCCCAATAGTTTATTTTTGCTTTTGTTTCCCTTATCTTGGGAGACATACCTAGAAATAAATTGCTACGTTTGATATCAAAGAGGTTGCTACCTGTATTCTTTGCTAGGATTTTGAGGATTTTCTGTATCACATTCACCTCTTTAATCCACTTTGAATTTATTTTTGTATATGGCCTAAGAAAGTGATCCAGTTTCATTCTTTTGCATGTTGCTGTCAAGTTTTCCCAGCACTATTTGTTTTTTTTCTCATTGGATATTCTTTCCTGCTTTGTTGAAGATTAATTTCTTGAATTAAGTAAAGTTGCAAGATACAAAATAAATGTACGGAAGTCTGTTGCATTTCTATACACCAATAATGAAGCAGCAGAAAGAGAAATTAATGAATCAGTCCCATTTACAATTGCACCCAAAATAATAAGATACCTGAAAATGAACCTAATCATAGAGGTAAAAGTCCTATACTCTGGAAACTAGAGTCTTTTCCTCATTGGATATTCTTTCCTGCTTTGTTGAAGATTAATTGACCATACAGTTGTGTGCCCATTTCTGGGTTTTCTAATCTGTTCTATTGATCTATGTGTCTGTTTTTGAGTCCGTACCATTGGGTTTCGATAACTACAGCTTTGTAATATAATTTGAAGCCCAGAATTGTGATGCTTCCAGCTTTGCTTTTCTTTCTCAAGGTTATTTTGACCGTTCAGGGTCTTTTGTGGTTCTATACAAATTTAGAATTGTTTTGTTCAAACTCTGTGAAAAATGCTGATAGTATTTTGATAGGATTTGCATTAAGTGTGTAGATTACTTTGGATACTAGACATTTTAACAATATTTGCTTTTCCAGCCCATGAATATGGAATATCTTACCATCTCTTTGTGTCATCCTCAATTTCTTTCACTAGCATTTTAGTTTCCAGAGTACAGGTCTTTTACCTCTATGGTTAGGTTCATTTTTAGGTATCTTATTGTTTTGGATGCAATTGTAAATGGGACTGATTCATTAATTTCTCTTTCGGCTGCTTCATTATTGGTGTATAGAAATGCAATAGACTTTTGTACATTTATTTTGTATCTTGTTACTTTACTTAATTTGTGTATCAGTTCAAGCCAGGTTTCTTTTTGTTTTCTTTTTGGGGTTTTGTTTTTTTTGTTGCTGTTGTTTGGTGAAGTCTTTCTAGTTGTCTATATAGAGTATCATATCATCTGCAATTAGTGAAAGTTTGACTTTCTCCTTTCTGATTTGGATGCTTTTTATTTCTTTGTGTTGTCTAATTGCTATGGCTAGGACTTCCAGTACTATGTTAAATAACAGTGGTGAGAGTGGACATCCTTGTCTTGTTCCTAACCATAGAAGAAAATTTCTCAGTTTTTCCCCAGAGGATGATATTAGTAGTGGGTGTTTTATATATGGCCTTTATTATGTTAAGGTATGCTTCTTCTAAACCTACTTTGTTGACTTTTTTTTAAATCATGAATGCATGTTGTACTTTGTCAAATGCTTTTTCTCTATCCACTGCAAAGATCATATGGTTCTTATCCTTTCTTTTGTTAATGTGGTATATATCATGTTGATTGAGTTGTGAATATTATAGCCACCTCTGAAGTCCAGGAATAAATCCCACTTGATCATGGTGAATGATTATTTTAATGTACTGTTGGATTTAGTTTTTTGAGAATTTTTGCATCCATGTTCATCAGGGATATTGGCCTGTAGTTCTCTTTATTAGTGGAATCTTTACCTAGTTTTTTGTGACAGGGTAATGCTGGCCTCACAGAATAAATTTAGAATTTTTCCTTCTCCCTTCTATTTTTTGGAATAGTTTGAGAATAGGTATTAAGTCTTCTTTAAATGTTTGGTAGAATTCACCACTGAAGCTAGGACAAGAGTCCTGGACTTTTGTTTGTTAAGAGATTTTGATTACTGATTCAATTAATTTGCTGGTTATGGGTCTGCTTAAGTTGTTTATTCCTTTTGTTTCAGTTTTGATAGTTTATATGTTTCTAGGAATTTGTCCATTTCTTCCAGGTTGTCCAATTTGTTAGCCTATAGTTAATTCCCCATAATATTATCTTACAATTATTTGTATTTTGTGGTATTGGTTGCCTTTTCCCTTCTCTCCTTTGTGATTTTATTTATTTGGGTTCTTTCTCTTTTCTTTTTGAAAGTCTGGCTAGGGGTTCATCAATTTTATCCAATCTCTTCAAAAAACCATTTCTTGGTTTCATTGATCTGTTCTATTTTTTTAGTTTATATTTTATTTATGCTCTAATCTTTATTATTTCCTTCCTTCTTCTGGCTTTAGGTTTTGTTTATTGTTCTTTCTCTAGCTCTTTTAGGCATAAGATTAATTTGTTTATTTTATATTTTTCTTGCTTCTTGAGGTAGGCCTGTATATCTAAATACTTCCCTCTTGGGACTGCTTTTGCTGCATCCCAAAGGTTTTGGACTGTTGTGTTTTCATTTCCATTTGTTTTTATGTTTTTTTATTTCTTGTTTCATTTCCTGGTTGAACTATTCGTTGTTTAGTAGCATGTTGTTTCACTTCCATATATTTGTGGTCTTGACAGATTTTTTTTTCCTTGTGGTTGACTTCTAGTTTCATATTGTGGTAGTCAGAAAAGGTGCATGGTATGATGCCATTCTTCTTGTATTTGTTGAGGCCTGATTTGTGATCTAATATGTGATCTATTTTGGAGAATGTTTCATGTTCATTTGAAAAGAATGTGTATTCTGCTCTTTTAGGATGGAATATACTGCATATGTGTTAAGTACATCTGGTCCAGTGTTTCATTTAGAGCCTATTTCCTTGTTTATTTTCTTTTTAGATTATCTATTGATATAAGTGGGATGTTAAAGTTCTCTACTGTCATTGTGTTATCAATTAGTTCCTTTATGTTTGTTATTAATTGTTTTATTTATTTGGATAGTCTTATGTTGGGTGCATCAATACTTAAAATTGTTATATCTTCTTGTTGGATTGTCCCTTTTATGATTATATAATGCCCTTCTTGGTCTCTTTTTATAGTCCTTGTTTTGAAGTCTCATTTGTCTAATATATAAATATTGCTACTCTGACTTTCTTTTCACATCCATTTGTGTGATAAATGTTTCTTCATTCCCTCATTTTCAGTCTTCAGGTATCTTTAGGTCAAAAATCAGTCTCTGGTGGGAAGCATACAGATGGATCTTCTTTTGTTTATCCATTCTGATACCCTATGTCCTTTGATTGAAGCATTTTATCTATTTATGTTCAAAGTAATTACTGACAAATATGTATTTATTGCCATTATTTGTTTTGTCATTGTGTCGAGAGATTTTCTCTGATCCTTTCTTGTCTTATGACTTTTGGTCTTGTGCACTCAAAATATCCTATAATATTTCTTGTGGGGCTGGTTTAATGGTCATGAACTCCTTTATTTTTATTTGTCTGGGAAATTCTTGATATCTTATTCTATTCTGAATGATAGCCTTGCTGTATAGAATTTTTTTGTTGTAGATTTTTCCCATTCATCACTTTGAATATATCATGTCATTTTCTTCTGGCTTGCCACATTTCTGTTGAGAAATTTCCAGCTATGGAAATTGGATTTTCCCTTGTAAGTTAAGGACTTCCTTTGTCTTGCTGTTTTCAAGATTTTTTTTATCATTGTATTTTGCAAATTTAATTATGATATGTCTTGGTGTTGGCCTGATTTTACTGATTTTGGTGGGAGTTCTCTGTGCCTCCTGAATCTGGGTATCTTATTCCTTTCCGAGATTAGGAAAGTTTTCTGCTATTACTTCCTCAAATAAATATTCTGCCCCTTGTTCTTTCTTTCTCCCCCTTTCTTCTTTGGGACTTATAGAGTATGAATGTTATTACATTTGATGAAATCATTGAATTCCCTAAGTCTCTTCTTGTGTGGCATAATTATTCTTTCTTTTGTTTGCTTCATTATTTTCTATTATTTTGTATTCTAGGTCACTGATTTATTCCTTTCCTTCTTTTAGCCTGCTGTTCATTGCACCCAGCCTGTTTCTAATCTTGTTTAATGCATTCTTCAACTCTGATTATTTTTTTACCTCTTTTATGTCCATGATAATAGCTTCACTGATGTCTTCTATTCTTTTCTGAAGCCAAGTGAACATTCCTATGATTGTTGCTTTAAATTCTCTGTGAAGCACATTACTTATATCAGTTTTACTTAGAGTTTTAGCCATGGCCTTGTCTTGATCTTTCATTAGGGATAGATACCTCCATCTTGGCATTTTGTCTAAGTCTCTGCCTTCTCCTCTTAGAAAATCCAGTTATGTCTTCTGCTCTTGAAAGTTAATGGCCTTATGAAGAAGATATTAAGTAGTGCCCAAGGCCTGGTGCTTCAGAGAGTGTCTCTGGTGTGTGCTGTGTGCATTCTGTTGTTGTGTTTTGGCTGCTCTGTACTTCAAGTCAGGCATCTGCAGAAGCTCTCCTTGCCTGCTGTGAGCAGTGTTTGATCCCTGGCCTGAATATATGCTCTGTTCTGCTTATGAAATGAGACCTGACACCAATTCCACCAGAACTGAGGCCCTGCAGAACTCTCTGGTTGGGAGACATTGTATGGGCAGGGGATATGTTGGTGTTAGAGGGGAGGGGCCCTCTGTGCTGAGGAGGCAAGCTTGCCTGAAAAAGGCAATATGCCAGAACATGGGTGGGGGAAGGAGGTGGAGCTTGGTGTATGCAAATTAGACAGCCAGTGTCAGTGCTGTGCTTCTCACTGGTGGCTCTGTGTTTATTCTGAGTGATGGGGAAGGAAATGGTACCAACCAATTCCTTTGTTCCTCGAGAGGCGTTTTTATGAACATTGCCTCTCAGGGACACACTCCAAGAGAAACAAACAATCCATCACCTCCACCACCACCACCCCTGTCCGAGGCATTCCCCAGATTATTTCCACACTGTCCACCCCCAGGTTGTTTCCTTGCCCTGTCTCTAAGAACAGTGCAATACACTCTGAGTTCTATTGCAGTCAAGCCTGCTGAGGGCCGCCTGGGTGGCTTAGTGGTTAAGCATCTGCCTTCCGCTCAGGGCATGATCCTGGAGTCTTGAGATCAAGTCCCACATTGAGCTCCCTGCATGGAACCTGCTTCTCCCTCTGCCTGTGTCTCTGCCTCTCTCTGTGTGTCTCTCATGAATAAATAAATAAAATCTTAAAAAAAAAAAAAACTCTGCTAAAATTTAAAACTCCAGGCTTTAAGCCCTGCTGGTTGCAAGAATCATTGTGATTTTGATTTGAATTTCCTTGATGACTAATGACATCATATTTTCAAGCAACTGTTTTCTTTAGAAAAATATCTACTTTACCACCCATTTTAAAAGGATTGAGTGGGTTTTTTCATTATTGAGTCATATTCGTTTTTATGTATTTTAGTTATTACCCCCTTATCAGATATATGATTTGCAAATATTTTCTTCCATTCAGTAGGTCGCCTTTTCAGTTTAATGATAGTTTTGGCTGTGTGAAATTTTTTTAGTTTGATGTAGTTCCACCTGTTTATTTTTGCTTTTGTTGCTTTTGCTGTAGGTGTCACATTCAAAAAAGCATTGCCAAGACCTATGTCAGGGTGTTTACTGAATATTTTTTTCTTGTAGGAGTTTTATGGTTCAGGCTTTATGTTCAAGAATTTAATTCATTTAGAGTTAATTTTTTTGTATGATATAAAATAGAAATCCAATATCTTTTGCATGTGGCTATCCAAGTTTCCCAACACCATTTATTGAAGAGGCTGTCCTTTTCTCATTGTTCTTTCCCTTGATATATGTGTCTGTTTTTATGACAAAACTATGCTGTTTTAATTGCCAAAGTTTTGTGATATAGATTGAAATCAGGGAGCTTAATAACTCCAGCTTTGCTCTTCTTTCTCAAGATTGTTTTGGCTAGTCTGACTTTTATGATTCCATATAAGTTTTAGGGTTGTTTGTTTTAGTTCTGTGAAAAATGCCATTGGAATTTTGATAGGGATTACAGTATATCTATAGATTGCTTGGTGTAATATGAACATTTTAATAGTAATAATTCCTACCCATTTTTTGTGATGTATTTTCATTTATTTGTGTCTTACACCATTATCAAAGTCTTGAAGTTTTCAATATACAGGTCTTAATTTGACAGGTATTATATTCTTTGTAATGTAATTGTAAGCAAGATTGTTTTCTTAATTTCTCTATCGGATAATTCATAATTACTGTATAAAAGCACATGTTTTTGTGTATTGATTTTGTTACTTGCAATTTAATTTCTTTAGTTTAACAGTTTTTTGATGTGGTCCTTAGGATTTCCTACATATAATATTATGCCATCTGCAAATGGTGACTGATTTACTTCTTCCTTTCAAATCTGGATACCTTTTTATTTCTCTTTCTTGCCTAATATCTCTGGCTGGATCCTCTAATACTATTGAATAAAAGTGATATAGTAGAAGGAAGGAAATAACAAAAGTCACAGCTGAAATAAATGAAATAAAGACTGAAAAGACAATTAAAAAAATCAATGAAACTAAGGGCTGGTTCTTTGAAAAGATAAAGAAAATTTTCGTATATTTGCCTAGACTCACCAAAAAAAGGTCTCAAATACAATCAGAAATGAAAGAGGAGATATTACAATTGATGCCAAATAAATACCAAAGATCGTAAGAGACCACTATGAATAGTTATGTACTAACAAATTGGACAACCTAGAAGAAATGGATAAGTTCCTAGAAACATACAACCTATCAAGACTGGATCATGATGAATAGAAAATCCAAATAGATCAATTACTGTAAAAAGATTGAATTACTTATCTAAAACTTTCCAACAAATACGACTTCAGAACCAGATGGCTGGCAGCACCAGTGGCACAGCAGTTTAGTGCTGCCTGCAGCCCAGGGCGTGATCCTGGAGACCCTGGATGGAGTCCCACGTCAGGCTCTCTGTATGATGCCTGCTTCTCCATCTGCCTGTGTCTCTGCCTCTCTCTCTCTCTGTCTCTATGAATAAATAAATAAAATCTTAAAAAAAAAAAAAAGAACCAGATGGCTTCAGGGGGTGGGGCAAGATAGTGGAGGAATAGGATCCCCAAGTCTACTGTCCCCACCAACTTACCTAGATAACTTTCAAATCATCCTGAAAACCTATGAATTCGACCTGAGATTTAAAGAGAGAACAGCTGGAACGCTACAGAGAGAAGGGTTTTCACTTCTAACAAGGTAGGAAGATGGAAAAAAGTAAAAATGAATCAAGTCGGGGAGGGGCCCTGTGAGGAGCGGGGCTAAGGTCCCGGGGCCAGAGCCTCCAGGACAGGAAAGCCCAGCCCCAGAGAAGTGGGAACTTTAAAAATCCACACCAGATTCTTCCAGGATGGAAAGGTGCTTAGCAGGGAAACCAGGCAGAACCACAGGAGGGGCAGTGGGGCCTCCAGGTTCCTGAGGTCACTAACAGAGGAAGTATGCCCTGGAGGAGAGTATGCTACAGACTGTAGGCAGAGCTCGGTAAAGGGCTGGAGCCCACCTGGTGGGGCCTCGAGGAGGAACTCAGGGGATGGCTCTGGGCGAGGGGGGTGCACCCTGCTGCCTTAAGAAGCCGGGACCCTGGGAGCACGATTCCAGCAGCACAGGCCCAGGATCCGAGGGTGCTGGGGGTCACAGCCCAGGATCCTGTGGTCCCAGCAGAGGTAGGGAGAGCACAGGACAGGGAGGACACTCCTGCAGCCAGGCACCCCTGAGCTGTGCAGATCAGCGTCCCCCACTCCCAGGAAGCACCTCAGCCAGTGCAGACTAGGAGACTGTGGTAGTTACTGGGGGAGCTGAGGCCAGACCTGGAGAGCTGGCTGCTGCCAGTGTTGTTGTTCCTCCTTGTGTCACAATGTGCCTGGGATCAAGTGGGACCACCACTGAACCATGCAGACACCTGAGAATCAGCACAGTAAGTCCCTTCCCCAGAAGACCAGCTGGAAGGACAGGGGAAGAGCAAGTTCTTGGCCAAGCAAAACTGGAAAGCTCCAGGGGAAGTGGAGGGATTTACACTATAAAGAACCAGAGGATACCCCTCCTTGATTTTGTTTTGTTTTGTTTTGTTTTTGGTTCTTTTCCTTTTTTTTTTTCTTTTTCTTCCTTTTTCCAATACAATTCGTTCTTAGCCACTCTGCACTGAGCAAAATGACTAGAAAGAAGAACTCACCACAAAAGAAAGAATCAGAAACAATACTCTCTGCCACAGAGTTACAGAATTTGGATTACAATTTGATGTCAGAAAGTCAATTTAGAAGCACAATTATAAAGCTACTGGTGGCTCTGGGGAAAAGCATAAAGGATTCAAGAGACTTCATGACTGCAGAATTTAGATCTGATCAGGCTGAAATAAAAAAATCGATGAAATGAGATGCAATCCAAACTGGAGGTCCTAACGATGAGGGTTAATGAGGTAGAAGAATGAGTGGGTGACATAGAAGACAAGTTGATGACAAGGAAGGAAGCTGAGGCAAAAAAAGAAAAAAATTAAAAGACCATGAGGAAAGATTAAGGGAAATAAATGACAGCCTCAGAAGGAAAAATTTACATATAATTGGGGTTCCAGAGGGTGCCAAGAGGGACAGAGGGCCAGAAAAAAATATTTGAATGAATCATAGCTGAGAACTTCCCTAATTGGGGAGGGAAGCAGGCATTCAGATCCAGGAGATTGAGAGGTTCCCCCCCCAAAAAAAATCAATAAAAACTGTTCACACCTCGACATTCAAAAGTGAAACTTCCAAATTTCAAAGATAAAGAGAAAATCCTTAAAGCAGCAAGAGACAAGAGATCCCTAACTTATATGGGGAAAAATATTAGATTAACGGCAGACCTCTCCACAGAGACCTGGCAGGCCAGAAAGGGCTGGCAGGATATATTCAGGGTCCTAAATGAGAAGAACATGCAGCCAAGAATACTTTATCCAGCAAGGCCCTCATTCACAATAGAAGGAGAAATAAAGAGCTTCCAAGATAGGCAGAAACTGAAAGAATATATGACCACTAAATCAGCACTGTAATAAATATTAAGGGGGACTCTGTAAAAGAAAGAGGAAGCCCAAAGAAATAACCCACAAAAACAGGGACTGAAATAGGTATTACAATGACACTAAATTCATATCTTTCAGATTCATATCTTTCAATATCTTTCATATTGACCGTGAATGGGCTGAATGATCCCATCAAAAGGTGCAGGGTTTCAGACTGGATAAAAAAGCAAGACCCATCATTTTGCTGCCTACAAGAGACTCGTTTTAGACCTAAGGACACCTCCAGCCTGAAAATGAAAGGTTGGAGAACCATTTTCCATTAAAATGCTCCTCAAAAGAAAGCAGGGGTAGTAATCCTCATATCAGATAAATTAAAGTTTATTCCAAAGACTGTAGTAAGAGATGAAGAGGGATCTATCCAAGAAAAGGACTTAAGAATCATGAATATTTATGCCCCTAATGTGGGAGCTGCCAAGTATATCAATCAATTAATAACCAAAGTAAGACATACTTAGATAATAATATATTAATACTGGGAGACTTTAACATGGTGTTCTCTGCAAATGACAGATATTCTAAGCACAACATCTCCAAAGAAGCAAGAGTTTTAAATGATACACTGGACCAGATGGATTTCACAGTTATTTACAGAACTTTACCTCCAAATGCAACTGAATACACATTCTTCTCAAGTGCACATGTAATTTTCTCCAGAATAGACCACATACTGGGTCACAAATCAGGTCTTAAGTGATACCAAAAGATTGGGATTGTCTCTGCATATTTTCAGACCATAATGGTTTGAAACTTAAACTCAATCACAAAAAAGAAATTTGGAAGAAACTCAAACACATGGAGGTTAAAGAGCATCCTGCTAAAAGATGAATGGGTAAACCAGGAAATTAGAGAAAAATTAAAAAGATTGATGGAAACTATGAAAATGAAGATACAACTGTTCAAAATCTTTGGGATACACCAAAAGCATTCCTTAGAGGGAAATGCATCTCAATACAAGCATCCCTCAAAAAACTGGAAAGAACTCAAATACACAAACTTACCTTGCACCTAAAGGAACTGGAGAAAGAACAGCCAATAAAACCTACATCAAGCAGAAGAAGAGACTTAAGAAAGATTCAAGCAGAACTCAATAAAATAGAGACCAGAGAACTGTAGAACAGATCAACAAAACCAGGAGTTGGTTCTTTGAAAGAATTAATAAGATAGGTAAACCATTAGCTAGCCTTATTTAAAAAAAAAAGACTCGAATTAATAAAATCATGAATGAAAAAGGAGAGATCACCACCAATACCAAGGAGATACAAACCATTTTAAAAACTTATTATGAGCAGCTATATGCCAATAAATTAGACAATCTAGAGGAAATGGACGCATTTCTGGAAAACCACAAACTACCAAAACTGGATACAAAGAAATAGAAAACCTGAACAGGCCAATAACCAGGGAGGAAATGGAAGCAGTCATCAAAAACCTCCCAAGACACAAAAGTCCAGGGCCAGATGGCTTCCCAGGGGAATTCTATCAAACGTTTAAAGAAGAAACCATACCTATTCTACTAAAGCTGTTCTGAGAGATAGAAAGGGATGGAGTACTTCCAAACTCATTCTATGAGGCCAGCACCACCTTAATTCCAAAACCAGACAAACACCCCACCAAAAAGGAGAATTATAGACCAATATCCTTGATGAACACAGATGCAAAAATTCTCAACAAGATGCTAGCCAATAGGATCCAACAGTACATTAAGAAGATTATTCACCGACCAGGTGGGATGCAGGGATGGAGGTTGGTTCAACACGTGTAAAGCAACCAACAGTCATATCAACAAGAGAAAAAACAAGAACCATATGATCCTCTCATTAGATGCAGAGAAAGCATTTGACAAAATACAGCATCAATTCCTGATCAAAGCTCTTCAGAGTGTAGGGATAAAGGGAACATTCTTCAGCATCTTAAAAGCCATCTACAAAAAGCCCACAGCAAATATCATTCTCAATGGGGAAACACTGGGAGCCTTTCCCCTAAGATCAGGAACATGACAAGGATGTCCACTCTCACCACTGCTATTCAACATAATACTAGAAGTCCTAGCCTCAGCAATCAGGCAACAAATGAAATAAAAGGCATTCAAATTGGCAAAGAAGAAGTCAAACTTTCCCTCTTGGCAGATGATATGATACTACACATAGAAAACCCAAAAGATTCCACCCTGAGATTGCTAGAACTCATACAGCATTTCGGCAGTGTTGAGGATACAAAAATCAATGCCCAGAAGTCAGTTGCACTTTTATATACTAACAATGAGACTGAAGAAAGAGAAATTAAGGAGTGACTCCAATTTACAATTGCACCCAAAAGCATAAGATACCTAGGAATAAACCTAACCAAAGAGGCAAAGGATCTATACCCTACAAACTACAGAACACTTCTGAAAGAAATTGAGGAAAACACAAAGAGATGGAAAAATATTCCATGCTCATGGATTGGAAGAATTAGTATTGTGAAAATGTCAATGCTACGCAGGGCAATTTACATGTTCAATGTAATTCCTATCAAAATACCACGGTTTTCTTCAGAGAGTTGGAACAAATCATCTTAAAATTTGTGTGGAATCAGAAGAAAACCCAAATATCCAGGGAATATTGAAAAAGAAAACCAGAGCCGGGGTCATCACATTGGCAAATTTCAGTTTGTACTACAAAGCTGTGGTCATCAAGACAATGTGGTACTGGCACAAAAACAGGCACATAGATCAGTGGAACAGAATAGAGAACCCAGAAATGGGCCCTTAAATCTATGGTCAATTAATATTCAACAAAGCAGGAAAGACTATTCACTGGAAAAAGGACAGTCTCTTCAATAAATGGTGCTGGAAAAATTGGACCTCCACATGCAGAAGAATGAAACTAGACCACTCTCTTTCACCATACACAAAGATAAACTCCAAATGGATGAAAGGTCTAACTGTGAGACAAGAATCTATCAAAATCCTAGAGAAGAACACAGGCAACACCCTCTTTGAACTTGGCCACAGTGAATTGTTACAAGATACATCCACAAACGCAAGGGAAACAAATCAAAAATGAATTATTGGTACTTAATCAAGATCAAAAGCTTCTTCACAGCCAAAGAAACAGTCAATAAAACTAAAAGACAACCTACAGTATGGGGGAAGTTATTTGTAAATGACCTATCAGTTAAAGGGCTAGTATCCAAGATCTATAAAGAACTCTTGAAACTCAACAACAAAGAAACAAACAATCCAATCATGACATGGGCCAAAGACATGAACAGAAATTTCACCAAGGAAAATATAGACATGGCCAACAAGCACACGAGGAAATGCTCCACATCACTTGCCATCAGGGAAATACAAATCAAAACCACAATGAGATACCACCTCACACCAGTGAGAATGGTGAAAATTAACAAGACAGGAAACAACAAAATGTTGGAGAGGATGTGGAGAAAGGGGAACCCTCTTGCACTGTTGGTGGGAATGTGAACTGGTGCAGCCACTCTGGAAAACTGTGTGGAGGTTCCTCAGAGTTAAAAATAGAACTGCCCTACGAGCAGCAGTTGCACTGCTGGGGATTTACCCCAAAGATACAGATGCAGTGAAATGCCAGGACACCTGCACCCCAATGTTTATAACAGCAATGTCCACAATATCCAAACTGTGGAAGGAGCCTCAGTGTCCATCGAAAGATGAATGGATAAAGAAGATGTGGTCTATATACACAATGGAATATTACTCAGCCATTAGAAATGACAAATACCCACCATTTGCTTAGACGTGGATAGAACTGGAGGGTATTATCCTGAGTGAAGTAAGTCAATTGGAGAAGGACAAACATTATATGGTTTCGTTCATATGGGGAACATAAAAAATAGTGAAAGGGATTAAAGGGGAAGGAGAGAAAATGAGTGGGAAATATCAGAGAGGGTGACAGAACATGAGAGACTCCAACTCTGGGAAACAAACAGGGGTAGTGGAAGGGGAGGTGGGCGGGGGGATGAGGTGACTGGGTGATGGGCACTGAGAGGAGCACTTGACAGGCTGAGCACTGGGTGTTATGCTATATGTTGGCAAATCGAACTCCAATAAAAACACATACAAAAAAAAAAAACCAAGAACCATATGTCTTCACTGGTAAATTCTATGAAACATTCAAAGAATAACAAATACTAGTGCATGTCAAACTCTTCCCCAAAAAAATAAAAGAAAGAAGAAAAAACCAACTAGAAGAGGAGGGAACTCTTCCAAGCTCTTTTTACAAAGCCAATACTACCCTGATACCAAAACCAAATATGCCACAAAGAAAGAAAATTATAGCTCAGTATCTCTGATGAACATAAATGCAAAAATCCTCAAAATATTAGCAAATCAAATTCAACAGAACATTAAATACATAAATTATGTTCAAGTGAGATTTACTTCAGGGACATGAATAATTGATTTCTAGTTTTTATACCATTGCTGGAAAGTTGCTTGATGTAATTCCAGTCCTTTCAAATTTATTAAGACATGCATTGTGGCCTAACATATGATCTATCTTGGGGGTATTCTATGTGTACTTAAGAAAAGTGTGTATTGTTGTTTTTAGATGGAATGTTTATAAATACTGTTAAGTCAATTTGGTTTAAGGTGTTGTTTAAGGCCATTGTTTCCTAATTACTTTTCTGTCTAGATGATCTATCCATTGATATTAATGTGTATTAAAGTCCTTTATTATTTTGTTGCTGTCATTTTCCCTCTTTAGGTGTATTAATATTTACTTTACATATTTATGTGATCCCATGTTGGGTACCTAAATATTTACAATTGTTATATCTTTTCGTTGGGTTGACACTTTTATCATTATGTAATGCCCTTTTTTCTTTAAGTACAGTATTTTGAAGTCTGTTTTTAACTTATGTAAGTATAGTGTAGATACTACAGATTCTTTTGTTTGTTTCCGTTTGCATGGAATATCTTTCTCCAATCCCTCACTTTCAGTCTGCATGTGTAGTAACACCTAAAGTGAGCATCATCTATAGGCCTTATATAGATAAGTCTTGCATTTTTATCCATTCAGCCACTCTGTCTTTTATGAAGAGTATGAATTTTGAAGTAAGGCAGTTAAGATACTAAATTGTAGCTCTACCA
The DNA here is from genome assembly GCF_018345385.1 of Vulpes lagopus. Classification (NCBI taxonomy): domain Eukaryota; kingdom Metazoa; phylum Chordata; class Mammalia; order Carnivora; family Canidae; genus Vulpes; species Vulpes lagopus. Next base: position 33,909,721 of record NC_054824.1, read on the forward strand.
CTGTTTAGTTTATGACTCTAGTCTCCTTGAGCTTCAGTTTTATCATCTGAGAATTCAATGAAATATCTATGTCATTGAATTTCTGTGAAGATAAAATGAAAATATCTGTAGGAAACCTAGTATAGTATTGTAGCAAGCACTTAATATGTGCTAGTTTTTCTTCCTCTTTAAAGGCAGATGGTTCAAAGAGCAAATACAATTGGCTATCTTTGTGAGTAATATGTTGGGATATCAAATTGTACCCATATCATCACCTGTTATAAAATAAATCTCCAAAAATTTGGAAGTATCACATTTTATTTTCCCTACTTCCAAAAATTGATTTATAGTACATTTAAATATCCTTTAAAATCCTCTTCCTGATGTTATGGAAGAAGGAGGGTATAATTCAGTAGAAAACTATGAGTATTTCTACAACTTTGAAGTAAAGTGGCAAGGACAAATGAATGGAGAATCTTTTACATTGTGAATCTATAACAAATATGGCCACAGATAATCTCTAAAGTAGCTTTTGATGCCACAATTTCATGGGCTATGAGAGAGAGAGCAAGGGAGGGAGAATATATGTATGTTACAGAGCCCTCATTAATTTTGCAATAAAGCCAGATCATACCAGGCAGAACCCATTTTCACTGATTACTTTGATATGATAATGGCTGTTTCAATTAATCTTTTGACTCAATTTAAGTAGAGAGTATTGGTCACCCAGAATTGTCATCTTTATATTCTAATGATATCATTTATTCTCTCATTGAATGATGAATTAGTGATATCCAAACTATTTCACAATCAGAGATACATCCTTGAAAAAGAGATAGGTGCTATTATAATTGTGAGTTCCATCCCTCTATTTCAAAATATCAGGCTCTATAGAACTTTAAAGTTTTAATTGAAGTATAATTAGCATACAATATTATATTAGTTTCAGTTGGACAATATCATGATTCAATAATTCTATACATTACTCAATGCTCATCACATTAAGTGTACTCTTAATCTCATCTATTTTACCCATCCCCTCACCCAACCTCCTCTGGCAATCACCAGCTTGTTCTCTGTACTTAAATTGTTTTTTGTTTTTCTCTTTTTTCTTTCTTTCTTTGTTTTGTTTCTGAAATTCTACCTATGAGTAAAATCATATGGTATTTGTCTTTCTCTGTCTATTTAAATCACTTTACATTATACCCTTCTAGGCCAATCCATGTTGCTACAAAGGGCAAAATCTCATTCTTTTTTTATAGCTGGATAATATACCATCATGTGTGTGTTTGTATGTGTGTGTATACTTCTTTATTCTTTATTCACCTGTGGATGGACACTGGGTTGCTTCCCTATCTTGGCTATTATAAATAATGCCGCAATAAACATAGGAGTGAATATATCCTTTCAAATTAATTTTTGTTTGCTTTGGGTAAATACCTAGTAATAGAATTACTGCATCATATGGTAACTCTACTTTTAATTTTTTTTAGGAACCTTCATACTGTTTTCCACAGTGGCTGTAATAGCTTGTATTCCACTAACAGTGCATGAGGGTTCCTTTCTCTCCACATCCTCACCAAAACTTGTTTTATCTTGTCTTTTTGATGGCAGCTGTTCAGACAGGTCTTTGTTAGCAGAAAGAGTATCGAATTGCAACCAATATCTGTATACTAATTTTTTATCCTATGACTTTACTGAATCTATTTATCGGTTATTGTAGTTTTGGTGGAAACTTTAGGGTATTCTATGTATAGTATCCTATCATCTGCAAATAATGAAAGTTTTATTTCTTCCTTACCAATCTGAATACCTTTTATTCCTTTTACTTGTCTGATTGCTGTGGCTAAGACTTCCAGTATAATGCTGAATAAAAGCAATGAGAGTAGACATTCTTGACTTGTTCCTGATCTTAGAGAGAATCTCAGTTTTTCATCATTGAGAATAATGTTAGCTGTGGGTTTTTCATAGATGGCCTTTATTATGTTAAGGTATGTTCCCTCTAAGCTACTTTTTTGAGGGTTTTTATTATGAATGTATGTTGTGCTTTGTCAGGTACTTTTTCTGCATCTATTGAGGTAATCATATAGTTTTCATGCTTTCACTTGGTAATGTGATATATCACATTGAGTGATTTACAAATACTGAACAACTTGTGCATCCCTGTAATCCCACCTGATCATAGTGAGTGATTTTTGAAAATGTATTGTTATACTCAATTTGTTAATATTTTTGTTAGAATTGTTGCATCTTTGTTCATCAGAGATTAAACCGTAGTTTGTTGTTGTTCTAGTGTTCTTATCTGTTTTTTCTATCATGTTATGGCCTCATAACATGATTTTGAAGCTTTTCTTCATCTTCTATTTCTTGAGATAATTTGAGAAAATAGGTATTATCTCTTAAGTGTTTGATAGAATTTATCAGTAAGCCACCTGGTCCTGGACATTTGTTAGTTTTTTTTTTTTTTATTACTGATTTATTTCATTGCTGGTAATTAGTCTGTTCAATTTTTCTATTTCCTCCTGACTCATTTTTGGAAGATTGCATGTTTCTAGAAGTTTATTTCTTCTGGCTTGTCAAATTTGTTAGCATATCAATTTTCATAGTATTCTCTTATAATCCTTTTTGGTATGTGATGTTAGTTGTTATTTCTTTTCTTTCATTTCTAATTTTATATATTTGACTCCTTGCACTTTTTCAAAAATTTTATTTAATCACTTTTTTTTCTTGATGAGTCTTCCTAAAGGTTTGTCAGTTTTGTCAATCTTTTCAAAGAACCAGCTTCTGGTCTCAGTGATCTAATTCTTCTGTTTTTAGTCTTTAAATCATTTATCTCTACTCTGATTCATATTTTTTTCTTTCCTTTTATTAACAAGCTTGGGGCTTTTTTTCTAGCTCCTTTAAGTGTAAAGTTAAGCTATTTGTTTGATTTTTCTTATTTATTGAGGTAGGCCTGTATTGCTATAGTCTTCCCTCTTAGAACAGCTTTTGGTGCATCCTCAAAATTTTGGAATGTTGTGTTTTCATTTCCATTACCTCCATGTATATTTTTATTTCCTTTTTGATATTATGGTTGTCCCATTCATTGTTTAATAGCATTTTATTTAGCCTCAATGTATTTGTGATCTCTCCAGATTTTTCTTGTGACTGATTTCTAGTTTCATACTTTTGTGACTGAAAAAGATGCATGATGTGAATTCAACCTTTTTAATTTACTAAGACTTGTTTTGTGGCCTAATCTGTGATCTGTTCTGGAGAATGTTTCATATATACTTGAAAAGAATATGTAATTTGCTATTTTGGATGAAATGTTCTGAATATATTTGTTAGATCCATATGTTTTGAAGTGTCATTCAAAGCCACTGTTTTCTTGATGATTTTCTGTCTGGATGATCTATCCATTAATGTAAGTGGTGTATTAAAGTCCCTTACTATTATTGAATTACTTCAAATTTCTTCCTTTATATCATTAATATTTGCTTTGTGTATTTAGGTGCTCTCATGTTGGGTATATATATATATATATATATATATATATATATATATATAATATAATTATTATAACCTATTATTGGAGTATTCCCTTTATCATTATGTAGTGCCATGTCCTTCTTTGTCTCTTGTTACAGTCTTTGTTTTCAAGGTAACTTATCTGTTAATAAGTATTGCTATCCCAGGTTTTTTTTCACTTTCATTAGCATGTAAATATTTTCAATCCCTTCACTTTCAATCTCCAGGTGTCTTTAGATCTGAAGTATGTCTTTCAGTCTTCTTCTTTTTTTTTTAAGATTTTATTTATTTATTAATGACAGACAGAGAGAGAGAGAGAGAAAGAGAGAGAGGTAGAAACACAGGCAGAGGGAGAAGCAGACTCCATGCAGGGAGCCCGACCTGGGACTCGAACCTGGGTCTCCAGGATCACACCCTGGGCTGAAGATGGCACTAAACCGCCGAGCCACCCGGGCTGCCCCTGTCTTTCAGTCTTTCTGTGTACTAACATCTAGAGTGAGTTTCTTGTAGGTAGATGGATCCTGTGGTGGTTTTATGTTTGTCTGTTTGTTTAAAGATTTTATTTATTTATTCATGAGAGACACAGAGAGAGGCAGAGACATAGGCAGAGGGACGAGAAGCAGGTTCCATGCAGGAGCCCAATGCGGGACTCAATCCTGGAACTCCAGGATCACGTCCTGAGCTGAAGGCAGACGCTCAACTGCTGAGCCACCCAGGTGTCCCAGTATCCTGTGTTTTTATCCATTCAGCCAGTCTGTGTCTTTTGACTGGAGAATTTATCCTATGTACATTTAAATTAATTAAGAGGCATGTATGTGCTTCTTAGTATTTTATTGTTTTCTGGCTGTTTTGCATTCCTTTCTTTTTCTCTTTCTTTCTTCCTTCCTTTGTGGTTTGATGACCTTCTTTAATGCTTGGCTTATTTTCCTTTCTCTTTCTCCTTTTTCTATTTGTGTGTTTGTACTCTGTGGTTAACATAGTTTATATCTAACAACTTTTACCTATAATAATCTATTTTAAGTTGATGACAACTTAAGTTTGATCCCATTGTAAAGCTCAACATTATTACCCCTTCATGTTTTATGCTTTTGATATCACATTTTATATCTTGTTATCCTGTGTATCCCTTAACTGTTATAATGATATAATTTTACTACTTTTGCATTTTATTTTATTTTTTTTAAAGATTTTCTTTATTTTTTTAATTCTTTTTTTTTTAATTTTTATTTATTTATGATAGTCACAGAGAGAGAGAGAGAGGCAGAGACACAGGCAGAGGGAGAAGCAGGCTCCATGCACCGGGAGCCCAACATGGGATTCGATCCCAGGTCTCCAGGATCGCACCCTAGGCCAAAGGCAGGCGCCAAACCGCTGCGCCACCCAGGGATCCCTACTTGTGCATTTTAATGCTCAGACAAGCTTTATAAGTTTTTAATCCACTGCTTTTATTAAATATTTACCTTTTTGCTGGGAAAATTGGAGATCCACATGCAGAAGAATGAAACTAGACCACTCTCTTGCACCATACACAAAGATAAACTCAAAATGGATGAAAGATCTAAATGTGAGACAAGATTCCATCAAAATCATAGAGGAGAACACAGGCAACACCCTTTTTGAACTTCGCCACAGTAATTTCTTGCAAGATACATCCACGAAGGCAAAAGAAACAAAAGCAAAAATGAACTATTGGGACTTCATCAAGATAAGAAGCTTTTGCACAGCAAAGGTTACAGTCAACAAAACTACAAGACAACCTACAGAATGGGAGAAGATATTTGCAAATGACATATCAGATAAAGGGCTAGTATCCAAGATCTACAAAGAATTATTAAATTCAACAGCAAAGAAACTAACAATCCAATCATGAAATGGGCAAAAGCCGTGAACATAAATCTCACAGAGGAAGACATAGACATGGCCAACAAGCACATGAGAAAATGCTCTGCATCACTTGCCATCAGGGAAATACAAATCAAAACTACATTGAGATACCACCTCACACCAGTGAGAATGGTGAAAATTAACAAGCAGGAAACCACAAATGTTGGAGAGGATGTGGAGAAAAGGGAACCCTCTTACACTATTGGTGGGAATGTGAACTAGTGCAGCCACTCTGGAAAACTGTGTGGAGGTTCCTCAAAGAGTTAAAAATAGAACTGCCCTACAACCCAGCAATTGCACTGCTGGGGATTTACTCCAAAGATACAGATGCAATGAAACGCTGGGACACCTGCACCCCGATGTTTATAGCAGCAATGTCCACAGTAGCCAAACTGTGGAAGGAGCCTCAGTGTCCATCGAAAGATGAATGGATAAAGGAGATGTGGTTTATGTATACAATGGAATATTACTCAGCCATTAGAAACGACAAATACCCACCATTTGCTTCGATGTGGATGGAACTGGAGGGTATTATGCCGAGTCAATAGGAGAAGTCAATCAGAGAAGGACAAACATTATATGGTCTCATTCATTTGGGGAATACAAAAAATAATGAAAGGGAACAAAGCGGAAAGGAGAAAAAATAAGTGGGAAATATCAGAAAGGGAGACAGAACATGAAAGACTCCTAACTCTGGGAAATGAACTAGGGGTGGCGGAAGGGGCGGTGGGTGGGGGGTGGGGGTGACTGGGTGGCAGGCACTGAGGGAGGCACTTGACGGTATGAGCACTGGGTATTATTCTGTATGTTGACAAATTCAACACCAGTAAAAATAAATTTATTAAAAAAATAAAGGACACTGCCTGAATAATCAAAAATAAATAAATAAATAAATAAATAAATAAATAAATAAATAAATATTTACCTTTTCAGTGAGATATATTTTTTTCATACATGTTATTGTTTCTAATTAGAAACCTTTCTTTTCTGCTTAAAGACATCCTTTTAACATTTCTTGTAAGGCCAATTTAATGTTGATCAACTCTTTGTTTTTACCTCTGTCAAAAACTCTTATTTCTCCTTCACTTCTGAATGACAACCTTGCCAAGTAGATTATTCCTGGGTGCAAGTTGTTTTCTTTCAGTATTTTGAATATATTGATCTACTCCCCTTTGACCTGCAATTTTTCCGCTGAAAAATCTGCTTATAGTCTTAAGGGGGTTTCCTTATATGTTTTTTTTTCTTGTTGCTTTTGAGATTCTCTCCTTGTCTTTCACTTCTAACATTTCAATCATAGCATATCTTGGTGTTCCTCTTATTTGAAACTGTCTGGACTTCCTGGATCTTAATGTTTGTTTCCTTCCCCAAGTTTAGGAAGTTTTCAGCATTTAGCCATTATTTCTACAAATTTCTGCCCTTTTCTTTCTCTTCTCCCACTGGGACCCCTATTATGAAAATGTTAGTCTGTATGATGTTGTTTAGTAAGTACCTTGACCTATTTACTTTTTTTCATTCTTTGTAAATTTTTGCTGCTCTGATTAGATGAGTTGCACTGTCCTGTCTTAAAGTTGACTGATCCTTCTGCTGTATATATTCTGCTATTAAACCCCTGTATGGTATTTTTCAGTTCAGTAATGTACTCTTCAGCTTTGTAACTTTGATTTGATACTTTTTTTTTTACTTTTATTTAAGTTCTTACTGCTTTTTTTTAAAGTTCTTTCTTCTTTTTTTTTTTTTTAAGATTTTATTTATTTATTCATGAGAGACACACACAGAGAGAGAGAGGCAGAGACACAGGCAGAGGCAGATGCAGGCTCCATGCAGGGAGCCCGACGTGAGACTTGATCCTGGGTCTCCAGGATCATGCCCTGGACTGAAGGCAGCGCTAAACCGCTGAGCCACTCAGGTTGCCCCAAGTTCTTACTGTTTTTGTCTATTTTTCTATTTTTCTCCCCAGTTTGTTGAGCATCTTCATTACCATTCCTTTTTATCAGGTATATTATTTACTCTGTTTTACTGAGGTTTTTTTTCTAAGGTTTTATCTTGTTTTTTCATTTGTAACATATTCCTGTTTGTTCATTTTCCTTGACTCTCTGTGTTGGTTTCTATACAATAGATGAAACAACCTCCTTTTCTGGTCTTGAAGAAGTGACTTCATATAGGAGATGAACCTTTTCATTCACCTCTGCCTCGGTTCTTTGTGGTGTCTCACACCTGTGTGCTTGTTCAAGTAGCGTGTTAGTTTTTGATAGCTCCTATAGTTTAGGATGTGCCAGTACCTGTCAATGTTCTAATGGTAGAATTTCAGCACTTAGAGTCAGGCTGACTACTCTGGCTAAACCTTTATACCCCTCCTTTTAAATATATGCAAATATATACATTCCTGTGGACCATAACTCTAAGGCCTGCTCTTAACCAGATTCAGGTGATTTTAAGGTTGTCTCCTGGGTGGCAGTCAAAAAAATTGGACTCCAGATGAGTGTATGAGATCTTTTCTGTGTGATACTGGCAAACTGGAGCAAGGCAGAGGGAAAGCACCAAGGGTCCACAGCCTATGTTCCGGGGAGTAGCTCTGTATGTCACTAAAGTTGTACCAAATCTGAAGCCTGCTTTTCAGTCCAAAGCTCTAGGAAAAGCAAAGAGGTCTTTATAGAAAGACTGAGGAGTTTCTCAGCAAACTTTCTATTTATGTCATATTAACTTAAGGATGTATTTATTTATCCCCAATTAGCTCCCACTTGAGATTCTGATGCAACTTCATTTTACCTTCTTGCATGCCTACATAAATCCCTTCCTAACTAACTTAGGTTAATAAGTTAGAATAACTCTGACTACTTCATAGGTCACCTAGTAGCCCTGAATTGTGGTCAAAGTATGTGAGCTGCTTATTACCTAATATGAATAATTAAATGAGACTTAATCAGCTTAATATAAAGCAGGCTTTACCTAACATACTTTATACAAAATTTGAAATTATTCCTTAAATTCTTTCTTTATCTGGTTAAATACACATGATAGTATACAATTAGATTTATTTATTGGTCTTTTCAATTTGCATAAGGTAAAGAATTAAGTGCACTGTCTTATACCAAAAACCAACTATATATATATATATATATAGTTATAGTTATAGTTATATAGTTATATATATATATAATTTGTATCTTAGTTCTATTGTTTTTGTATGTGGTTTCTGTTCTGCAGATGCACAGAACTAAATCAATCATGATTCTGGGGTTATGATACACTGTCCTTGTTGGCCCTTTCATAGCCTGCCTGACTTCCTTCCTTCCTAACTCCTCCCCTTCCTTCCTTTCTTTATTTCATTAGTTATCTTTTTTTATACTAGAATAACCATTTACAAATCTAAAACAAACCAAAGAAGTCTTTGACAATAGTCTGTATGTAACTATTTGGTTTATTTTGCTTAATGCCTTTCTCTTAAGCATTGTTCTGAATCCTATTTAATTATTTAAATTTTTTATTTTTTTATTTTTTATTTTTTTATTTTTTATTTTTTTATTTTTTTTTTAATTTTTTTTTAATTATTTAAATTTTTTAAATTAAATTTTAAAAAAAAATTTAAATTTTTTAAATTTAAATTTTTATATAGTTTATTGTATATATGCATTCATAAAAGTACATATTTTTATTTTAATTATTTTTAATTCTACAAAAAGGATTTCATGTTATATGTAATCAGGAGCCTTGAGTGATGAATCTGTTGACTTTACTTTCATGCACATTAGTGCATATTAATGTATTTCTCTTGTTTTAACTGCTGGATAATATTCCACTGAGTGAAGACAACACTACTTACCCACTTCTTAATATAGGAACATTCGAAGTTTTGCTATTTATTACAAACAGTGTAATTGAACATTCTTGAATTAATAAATGTTCCCTCTTGCCCAAATACAGTGGTTTCTTTTGGGTATATACTTAGAAATACAATTAGCACATCATGGGATATTTGTAAGATATTTGTTTATATTTATTTTGAATATTGTCAGGTTTTAGTTTTTATATTTTAAAGTTACTAAAATAAAAGAAATAGATGATTTATTCTTCAATGGTGTTTTATTGTTTTATTTTTTTTAATTTTTTTCAATGGTGTTTTAAAATAATATGATCTATATATGGATTGAAAGAGTTCAGATGTAGATGAATGTAGCAAAATTACTTATAAATGGGCCTTCTTGTACTTTGTGAATCTCATTGTCATGATATTTTTGGGTTGTTTTTTTTTTTTTTGTAGTCTCTAAGAGGTAGATCATCTTAATTCTAAATCAAGTGTTACACTGGCACAGTAATAACTCAACATTTGGCAGGTGTATGATGCTGTAAGGTGACAAACAAAAATCAGTTATATCTAGAAATATTTAAAATGTTTACTCCATCATAAAGAACAATTTTCAGCAAAGACCTCTGTACTCATAACTGTACTGCTTCTTTACTTATTAACATTTATTTTAGCATTTTAGATTTTCAATAGTTTATAAAATGTTATATATTAAATGCTTTTATATTATTTCTACCCATTTAATCACTTTCATAATTACTAGGATGCCAGTAATTTTATGTTCAAAATGAAGTTGTTGAAATTCAAATTACGTTGAATCTTCTGGCAACAGGGATCACATCTAGTTTTCGTTATGTAATTGCCTATTCAGAAGTGTATCCTGCATGTAAACATTGCCTCGACAATATATGCTTTTTGACATTCTAATGGATTTTCCACATTACCTTTAAGTAGCGGTTTGACTTGATGATAGTCCTTCAGACTATTAATAAATTCTGCCATCATTCTGCCATAATTGATCACATTAACTGCTATGTTTTCCTTGCCCCATTTTGAGGAGAAAATATAGATATAATATAGATAAAATATATAAAATATAGATAAAATATTTTTGTGTATAATCCTTTTGAATGCACATTAATATTTGCTATGAATTTTCCTTTGCACTGTCAGCAGAATTGTCCATGAACAAAAAAAGGGTTTATATGCTTTTTGAATGATTAAAGAGTTGAAGCAGCCAACAGTGAAGAGTGATTGTAGAAAGTGAAGCAAAAGCAGACTAAGCCCTACTTCACACTCTTGATTTTCATATACTGATGCTCTTGCCCATTTTGGTTAACCTCCTTCTTCATTTTCTTGAGCTGGTAAGGGCCCTAATGTACTTTCAAATGTAAAGAATAATGTAGCAATCAGTATTGTCTGAAAAAGTAACTTTGGCTTACTGGTTCTTTTTTCTTACCACCAAAATTACCTCACATGAATTAATAAGTGATATGCCACTATTTTTGTTCATTCATTTATTCAGTAGTCAATCAAAATTACATGAGCCAAATATGTAAGTCCTGTATCCTTTTTTCACTATGTCTGTGCAATATATATAACTTTCGTTAAAACATTCTTTTCTCTAAACAGTACTGTCTTTTGGAAAAAGAAATACATGATACTTTGTCACTGATAGCTGTACAACTCTTGTTGCAGAAATGTTCTTTAGTAACCTAGTTAAAAACTGTAATAACTGATGGTTGTCAAGGGTGGAAAATGTCAAAGTTTCTTTTGACAGTCTATACAATAGAAAGTAGTTGGGACACAAAATTTCATTTATAAGGTTAACAGAAAGTGGGATATATTTTGTACAAAAATTATGTTATACATGGAGATAAGATTTTTCATCAGGGAAAAAAGTCATATTAATCCAAGGTGAATACAATGTACCACATACTGTTATTGGAGTCATACCTACTTGCAATTGGTAACATTCTTTTTTCCCTAAGGAAACTTTCTAAATTTCAGTCATTTTCTACTTAGGCAACAACATTTCAAAATAAGATAGCTACATCGGAGAGTACACCTAACCGTATAACTAGATTGCACTTCTGTATTAGGCCATTGACTCTGAAATTTATTTGGAGAGTTTCCTGGACTGAAGTGGTAATCGGTGTTTCAGACTTTTATTCACTCATCTACATGAGTTACATCATTCACAATTTGGGACACTGATTGCCATTGCAGAATATTCTCCAAGGCTTCTAATGTTCATGTGTGTGAGAGAATGAGGAAATCAATAGTTATTCATAAACAATACAGCAATGTAGTCAGTAATTATTGATCACTTACTACTTGCCAGAAATATAGTATTTAACTGTGTTACACATCAGGGTCTATATTTTTTTAATTTTATTTTTAAAATTATTTATTTATTTATTTATGAGAGACATACAGAGACAAGCAGAGACGAAGGTAGAGGGAGAAGCAGGCTCATGCAGGAAGCCTAATGTAGGATTTGATTCCGGATCCCAGGATCACACCCTGAGCCAAAGGTAGACGCTGAACTGCTGAGCCACCCAGGCATCCCAGGGTCTTTATTTTGAAAGACTCTCCCAAAGTGTTCAAAGTGTAGTGTCAAAATACCAAAGCAGTTCTAGCTCAGCCAATCAACTAAGTCAACTATGTGTGGCTTGGTTTTACTGTCTAATTTTTCTAATATCTGCTTTGTCATCTATAAAATGAGGGCAATAACTAGATAGTATCAAGATTCTTTTAAGTGTAAATTTCAAGAACAGTTTTAAATACACAAACTAGAAAGTATGAATGATGGCTCAATGAAGGGAATGGTGCATTTCTGTAATAAGCTCTTTTATGCTCATAGATTTTAAGTTTCATAGGTAAATGATGTCTGTTTGCAGAAGGAGAATGGACTGCCAGTGAAGTCATCAGCATTTGGAATCACAAGGTCAATGGGACATGCAGAACTAGAGTTCAGACCAGGCAGGTTAGATTGGAAGATGATGGGTGCATGGTAGCTTATGTTTCAAGGAGTAGTGGTCTTTAGTACGAGGTAACTTACCACAGTTATAGTTACAGGAACTGTTATGATTGATGTGGATATCAGCCAATAGCTGGAATGTCATTAGATGCTAGAGGAACTATAAGAGAAAAATACTGGAAGAATGGTCCAGCCAAGTTATGGAGGACACCCATAGGAACAAACAGGGGTAACAGGACCACAGTTCAATGGGCATATTAATTAGGGATAGCAGTTCTAAGCTACAGAAATCATTTCTGGTTAACATAAACAGAAAAACAAAGAAAATCTGCTAGCTTAAAGATTCAACTGAAAAGCTAAAGGATCAGGTTTAGAGAGAGGCAGAAAGCAGGCAGTTTGGGGAGCCTAGCAGCAAAGATTGCTCAACAATCTCATTATTTATTGCTGCCATAATGAATAAGCTACAACTGATTTCAGTGATTCTGCACAGGATTCAGACTTCAGAGAGGGAATTTCCAAATGGCTTAACTGGTGTCATGCAAATACCTTTTAGCTAGGAAAAAGGCATCTTGATTTTTTAGTATTAAAGACTGTGCACAATGGGGCAAGGACATAGGACACAAAAAGAAATTAAGATGTTATTTCCAGAAGGAGAACTATTATCCACTGTCCTGGTCCATTCAGGATGAGAATCCTCAATCAATGGGGAACCAGAATAACAATCAAGAGCCAGGGCGCAAAGTCTGGCATGAACAATGTACAAATAATTTGTTTGCCTCAGATATAGTCATATGAAATTCATTCCTGAGCTCTCTGGTTGGTAGGAAAGAGGTTTCTTAAATATACCACTATGTCTTACTGAATCAAGACCCCTGAAAGACTGATTTCTCTATGGCAGGTCATCAAATTAAATTATCTAATAAAGTATGTTGCACAGTTTCTAGAATGCAGAAATCATGGCTAATATTTATTGATTATCATAACCATCATAGTCAACCTTAAATTTAAGTTGAACGGGGAAAGACTCAGGCAGGGATTAATTTTCTGCATGACTCAGCTATGAATTCACTTATAATTAATGTAAAAGACTTGGAATAGAAGGAACTAGGAATGAATAAGTGTTATTTAACACTATCTTTATTCCTACTCTCTATGGCTTTTGACAAGTCACCTAACCTCTCTAGGCCTGTTTCCTCATCTGTAATAGGAGACTAATAGGAATGATAGTACTACTTATTTTGTAGGTTGCTATGAAGATTAAATGAGAAAATAACCCAAAAACCCTGAGAAAATAATATAAAGAAGATAAATACTTATATGGTGTTTATTATATAACACTATACTTTTTTACTTCAGAGTTCACAAAGTGCTTTTCACATTACTTCATTTCATTCACACAAATAATCATGTGATGAGGTTTTCCTTTTTAAAATTAGTAATGAAGAGGGGCACCTGGGTGGCTCAGTCAGTTGAACATCCAAATCTTGATTTAGGATCAGGTCAGGATCTCAGGGTCATGAGATGGAACCCCATCTCCAGCTCCATGCTGGGTGGGGAGCCTGCTTAAGATTCTCTTTAAAAAAAAAAGATTCTCTTTCTCCCTCTCCTTCTGCCCCTCTCCTGCCTTCCATGTGCTCATGGATGTGTTCTTTCTCAAAAAGAAAAAAAAATTAACAAGCGATGGAGGTTTTATTTGTATAACAAGGATAGACTGATATCCTCATTTTTTAACTCTCAAGTATTGAACCTTGTAAGATGTGTAAAAAAGTTTATCACCAAAAGATCTCCATGACAACAGGAAAGAGACAAAACTCCCAGTGCTTGGCAATAGCATTTAGTAATAATGCATAGTTACATTTAACAATTTTATTCTAATCATCTATGCATACATTCTGAAGGAACACATTTCAGAGAAGAAATACAAAGGAACTCTTTGTTCCTGACACTTTAAAACTGAAAAACAAATGCTCTATATTATAATGAGAAGGTGAGAGTATGAAATTAGTTGTCCTAAGTCACAATATGGCTTGGCCACAATGGCCCTCTGTTCTCTGTTCTTCCATTACCCCCACAACCTACACCCTGCCTTTTTATCTGTGCCTTCTACAACTTGTTCTCTTCTGGGCTTCGCTGTTGTTTCAATATGGTAAAAGCAGAAAGCCTCTCTAATGAAATTGGGATGTAGTGTTGATTGACAAGGCTGAGTGCAAGGAAAATCCTCACATCTCTTTTCCCCAGAACGAAGGAAAATGAGTAAATAAGAGCTGCCTAAAGTTCTTTTGAGGACATATCCCTGAGATGTTTTTATTTCATTATTTATTTATAGGTTTTTTTCCCCTGTGATGTAAAGAGTTATAAAGACATTTTCTTTCTACATCATAAGATGCTTCAGAAATGTCAAATATTGTCAGCAGGATTATACTGATCAATTCTAATCAGGAAATAGAGATATTTTTCTTTATACTCACAACAAAAAAGTATGATTTTGGAGCGTAAAGAGAAATCATGCTTCATGTGTATTATTTATTTCCATGTCTAAGACTTAGGAATTAACTCTAATCCATACATGGTTGTCTGATCTTGATCCTTGCACTTGGGAAGATTTAACTTCCATTTCCTTAGAAAGTGTTACACTGACTTGCAAAACAATCAGATACTAAAGCAGAATTTATATCTGTTGCATTTAAGTAAATACCAATTTGGAAATCTCTAGGTCTTACTGCATTTTTTATTCTACCAAACTTAACAATATTTTCCATCATCCAATTTTAGTTAATAGAGTGTAAATTTCCCACTACTATAATTATCGTAAGTACATGAAGCCTATGTCTAAGAACTCTTTACAAAGGATGCAAACTGGAGTTTAACTATCAGGGTAACTATTCTCTGCACTCTGCAATTTCTATGTTTGCGCAGTTAGGGCACAGCAGCTGTGGGTACCTGAGTGCTGAGAGTGCAGACTATTGATTCAGGTGCTTGTTGCCTATTTTAATCATGGCTCTGATTTCTTTTTTTCTCCCCAGTCCTGTGACCATGAGCAAATTACTTACATGTTCTGGGCTTACTTCCCCATCTAACTGGGGATAATAATATACTTAACTTCAAAGGTTATTAGAAGGATTATAAGCAAAATAATAACTTAAAGAACCTGATGGCATGCCTAGCACATGCCAATTTTAGTATGCTGGCTTTAATTACCAGCCTTAATAAAGTGATGGCACAAAGGCACATGGATTATATGATATTATGTGGAAGAGATTCTGTGTAAAAGAAAAGTACCGGGAAACCTGGGTGGCTCAGCAGTTTGGCGTATGCTTCTCCCTCTGCCTGTGTCTCTGCCTCTCTCTATGTCTCTCGTGAATAAATAAATAAAATCTTTTAAAAAAAGAAAAGTACCTCATGAACCAAGACCATACTGGCTTCAGAAATTATTAAGTTTACACATGGGAATTACATCAGTATTCATTTGGAGTTAGAGACATCCTCACATTTCTATAGAGTTATTTGCAGCTCAGTTTTTTTGTTTTGTTTCATAATTGGAGTAAACATGCCTTTCTTAGATGTTATCAAGTTGCAAGATAAGGTGCTTGATCAGCTGTGGTGAACTCTACTTCTTGCTCCTGGGCCACTGTGGAAGTGAAGGAGCCACCCATTTTAAAGACCTGAGGTTACTCTTCTCAGAACACCCTCACTGGAGCTCTCCAAGAGAGGATGGTCATGGCACGGCAGTTCTGGGGCCTGCTCCATATCCCTGATGCAAGTTAGGGCAAAAGGCACCAACGATGTAGCCAATGTTTGTGGTGGGATCCCTTAAAGATCACAAGGTAAAATATAAGAAAGGAGACTCCTCTGCACCCCCCCTCCAAATTTTAGAATTAGTTGCAAAAGATTGGATCTCTTTTTACAAAATTAATGTTGAATTTCAGTGTGTATGTGAGAGGGAAATAACAAATACATGCTTCTCCCTGCTGGTTGAGTGTCTGGCATTTCTAATGCTCCTGAATTCCTTAATCATTCATGAAAATGTCTTAGTAGTTATGTCGTTAAAGTTAAAGCTGTGATAGCTCTATTCCTTCAGTATGTCAGGGGTGCTGTCCTTAAGCAACTTGGAGCTCACAGTAATGTAGTAAGGATGCCACATGGTGGAAGTAAATTAAACACAAGAGTTGAGAATAAGCAATCATTAATTAATTATTTATTTATTATCACACCATATTCCAGAAGCATTTAAAGAAGGTGGGATTTCATCTCTAGGTCTGAGAAATAGAATAATATATTTATAACTAAGCTATATTTACCTCATCTATAAAAATAGAACTTCTGGGAAGAAGTTGAACATTCTGGTATTATTTGGGGGTATCTACTTAAGAGTAAAGTAACATCATGTCTGCATCTCTCTGCATGTTCATCATTCTATACCAAGACTAATGCAGAAAGTATAAATAAACTCATAAAGTTGATTGTAATAATTTAAAGAAAAATACCATCAAGTTTTTTGCTGAATAGGAGGGCTTAATACATATGAAATTATTCAGAAAGTAGAAATTAAATCAAACCAAATTACTTAACTGCAATTTTTTTAAGTTTTCTCTCAATGTGCCTTAAAATTTCAAAGTATTAGACTTTGGGAAATTCAGTTATTCCTGATTCATTTAAAATGAGTAACAAATTTGGGGTGCCTGAGTGGCAGTTTTTTTTTTTTTCTGAGTGGTAGTTCTTAAAAGAGCAGCTAGTTTATTGACCAGATGAATTTAGTGCTGTCCAATTCTATAAGTAATTTTTAAAATTGAATTGGCTTTCAATAACAAAAATTCTTTTTCTTTTTATTTTTTAAATTAGGTAAAAGTTATCACTCTATCTCCTTCAGCAAATACAAGCTATTGATGTTGTTGGGTCATTATAGTGACCACTAAAACAAAATTCTCTATAAATTTGATAAAAGCTATAATTTATTATATTTATTTTATATGTGCTAATAACTGGTTTGTACACAAAGTTGGTGTTTAATATTTGATGAATAAACAAAACATAGTTATTATAAGCCAGAGCCATCAGTATTTTTTAAAAATCCTCAAATTCACATAAATATTTGGAAATGTAAATGCCTTTTTTCCTTGCCTCTCTCAGATAACTGCTTTTATCTATAGGATGCCAACAAGTATAATGGAAAAGTAAAAGTTTGTAAAAGATTGCAATAGATAACACCAATATCTTTTTATAGATCCAAGGATAAAAAATCAGATTTGTTTTCTCCCCCACTGGGTTGAGCACTGCAGCCTGATAGTTCACCTACCCCATCTTTAAAGAGAGCTTTGTACTTTTTAGAACATAATTGATCAAAGAGGATCTGTAACTTACCTGAAGAGTCTTTACTATAATAAAATGCTACAATGTAGAAAAGAACAAATCTGCTGTTGCTCCGAGTTGGTGGTAGATAGGACAGCCGCTCTGCAGGGGCTAAGAAGCCAGCTTGCTCATAACTGCGATGACATAAGATTTGTAGTTAAGGGCATATAAAGCTTCAATGACAACTGCCAAGAGATGGTATTTGTGAAATTTTTAGAAGTATCAGTATAATGAACAGGAAGTGTAGCAGATTAATTAGGTGTGGACTGGAAGATAGAATTCCTGGGGGTGAAATCTAGGTCTTCCAGGTCCTGGTGGTGTGACCTTTGCACATTCCTTTGCCAGAATTCCTCTTCTCTAAAATGCACATAATAATGCTACCTATCACATAGGGCTGTTGGGCGAATTAAAAAGAGTAAATATACATAAAACACTTACTGCACTGTCTGGCGCCTATTATAGCTATACTACATGAGTGTTATAGGTTTATTATATGAATGTCAGCACTTAGTATCATTTCTTCCATTTTTAGAATTACCTTGTGGTCCTCTTTATTTTTAATTCTAGAGTTTGACATTAATCAAATCTTAATTGCTACAACATTCTTCAATCATTTTAATTCTAGTTTAAATCATTCATTCTCTATCGTACATCACTTGTTTGAAATTGATACAAATGTTTCATTTTATCTTCTTTTTCACCAGCAGATTGAGACTTCAATACTAAATGTGCTGCACAGTTAACACTGTTAGGGACTGAAACACAGGATAATTAAGGGTTAGATGTCATATAATAGATTAAAAGTTAAGGGCAGCCCTGGTGGCTCTGTGGTTTAGCGCCGCCTTCAGCCCAGGGCATGATCCTGGGGATCTGGGACCAAGTCCTGCGTCAGGCTCCCTGCATGGAGCCTGCTTTTCCCTCTGCCCGTGTCTGTGCCTCTCTCTCTCTCTGTGTCTCTCATGAATAAATAAAGAAAATCTTAAAAAAAAGTTAAGTGTTTAAAAAAATAGTATCAGATGGAAATAATATATATCTCCATTTTGTATGTGAACAATGATCCCAACATCTTGTCTGTCCCTCTAAAATAAATACATTTTCTAGGCTAATTTTCAGACCATGAAGCTTGGAAGATTATTAGAATTAAGAAATCTGTTCTAGTTACAAAAGACTTCTTAGGATCATTATGTTGGCTGGCTGCAGTGGGTCAAGGGCCACTGCTGTTGCTTATATATTTACCAACTTTGTCTAATCATTAAGAGTGAGGATGTGGAGATGTCATTTTGTGTGGTGTCATCAACTATACAAATCCCAAGAATCAAATACTATAAAAATTTCTAATTCAGGATCTGGAATACCCTTCTCATGTTTGACTAGTATGTATGCTACAGTAAATTATTTGCCCCAACTCTCCATTCTCTCCTGTATCCATGGCCTTTGCCATGTAACTTTGCAAGTTCTCCCATTCTGGGAGGGTGCTTCCTTGCCTCTTTTCTCTGGGCTTGACCACTTGATGTACTTTGGCTAATGCATGTGGACAATCACAGTGTAACATTTCTCAACTAAGCCCTCTTCCTTTTGCCAATCTGCCATTGCCACAGAAACTGCCCTGAGTAGCTGCTTCCCTCTCAACCTGGGCCCCTGAATGAGCACTAGTGGAAGCGATGAAAGCCCAATATATAATAAAGAGTCTACCCCTGTGGGATCTGCAACCTGAGCAGAGCATTCCAGCAGAACTCAGGTCAGATGCCTCAATCCCCAAGTGGCTGACCCATAGACACTTGAGACATATTTATTGCTGTGTGCCACTGGGATTTTACAGTCATTTTTTTCATCACAATAGGTGACTTACACATTAAGTTTTATTTTAAAAAAGGCTTTCTTTTCTAGAAAGCTAGAAATAATTCCAAAAAAACCTGTGGCAGGTGATGATATGATTTTATATACATTCGTTTTTTAAAAACGGCATTTAGGAATGGTAATTAACTTATGAAACAATATCACACATAATTTACAAAGTAAATCTATATTTGTTGTGCCCTAAATTGCACTATAGGAAAACACATAATGTGTACTCATTAAGCTAGTTTGTTTTGAATTTGATAATTGAAATAAAGTCAATGAAACTGTGTAACTGGAATATTTAACTAATATTTTTAATAAGTATAAATATACTTTTGATGAGTATATTTCTGGGCAGATGTTAGATTTGTAAAAATATCCTTAATGATTTAATTATAAATGACTTAACTACATTTTAACAATAACAGAAGTATTACACATGATAAACAGAATGAAAACAAACACTTGAAAACCAAACATTTTAAATGATGAATTAGTACTTTCAAAGAACTTGACAAATATGATTTTATGAAATTGAGGGCTATTAGGTTTATAAATGTTAAAGAGTCATCCTCTAAGAAGATAGACAATGATCTTCTGTAAATGCAACTCTGTAAGAAAAAAGTTTTAAAAATTCCATTTATAACCACTTAAAGACTGTGTTGATGAACAACAAAACTTTTAAGATCTCTTCCATTGCCTTTTAGTATCTATTATGTATAAATCTTTTAAAATGTAAATATTGTTTATGAGATAGATAATTAATGGTCCATTATAGAGAACAGAACTAGACTATATTGAGTAACTATGGTAAAAAACAGTTACACGGAAATAAGGACATTCTCAACTGAAACTGGCTGATTTTAGTATAGAAATATGATTCATAATCTTTTTTTTTTTTTTTTGATTCATAATCTTTTATATACAATTTAAAACTACTGAATTTATGATTATATTAAGAAATCCATTAACACTCATTTTTTAAAAAAGATTTTTTAATTTATTCATGAGAGACAGAGAGAGGCAGAGATATAGACAGAGGGAGAAGCAGGCTCCCTGCAGGGAGCCTGATGAGGGACTCAATCCCAAGGACTCTGGGATCATGCCCTGAGCCAAATGCAGATGCTCAACCACTGAGTCACCCAGGCGTCCCTAAAACACTCATTTAAAAAATCTTGAAAATGTTTTAAGCAGAAGATCTTCATACTTCAGTATGTTTCTGACATTTAGTAAATTGCTAAGGAAGTGATTTACTTTCAACCGTTTCTACTGAGTTCAAGAGAATGCCCAGTCTCCATAAATAAAGAGTAAATAAAGGAAATGCATCAGAGAGTTGGGAAATATTTTCATCATGCTTTTGAAGAAATTTCTTGATTTCTTGGTCATCATGCACTACACTTGAAGTGTTGCCTTCTTTGGTTTCCTTTTGAAGAAGCTGCTCCAGAACCCAGAAGAGGGAGAAAATATTTTCATAGTGTGTCACGTAACTGGCTTGCACCTGCAAATAAACAACAAACTTCTTTAAAAAACATATTAGTTGTAGTTCAGCTCAGAAATAGCCAAATAAAGATATTAAATTTTTGGACAAAATTAAATTACTGTTGATATATTAACACTGTCCATCTTCCTATTCCTTTGGGATGGAGGGAGAACAAAGGAGAACATTTCCTTTCTTTCAAAAACTTTGCCATCTTAGTGAATGACTTTTTTCTCTCTATGGTTTAGAGATCAAAATCCTTTCTCTGTTTCACTGCTATAATTCATTACTCAGATGAATCTGAGAATACCTGACGGTGTCTTGTGTGTTGAATTCAGGGTCGTGGCAAAGACTTCCAGTGGATGACATGCCTGCCAATAACATAAGGATCTTTGAGGTAGGGTTTTAAGAGTATGTTTCAATGTATATTATTCGGTTATGATCTCTAAGAGACCAGACAGGATCTCATTCTAAGACTACACAAATCAATGAGGAATAGGATTAGATTGTGTGGAATCACATACTTGGTCTTGAGGAAAAATGTAGATGTGTCTTAAGAAGTTACTGTTTGGCCCTAGAAGGTTGAAAATCAATTGAATCAAAGTAAGGCCTGGACAGCCCGGGTGGTGCAGTGGTTTAGCACCGCCTTAGGCCCAGGACGTGATCCTGGAGACCTAGGATCAAGTCCCACATCAGGTTCCCTGCATGGGGCCTCCCTCTGCCTGTGTCTCTGCTTCTCTCTCTCTCTCTCTCTCTCTCTCTCTGTGTGTGTGTGTCTCTATGAATAAATAAATAAATAAAATCTTAAAAAATAGAAGGCCTAAAAAGTGGAAATGGAAAGCATAACATGATACAGGAATTAAATATGTAAACTGGCTTTATCATTTGCTTATTAAGACATGTATTGGAGGGATCCCTGGGTGGCGCAGCGGTTTAGTGCCTGCCTTTGGCCCAGGGCGAGATCCTGGAGACCGGGGACCGAATCCCATGTCGGGCTCCCAGTGCATGGAGCCTGCTTCTCCCTCTGCCTATGTCTCTGCCTCTCTCTCTCTCTCTCTCTCTCTCCGTGTGTGACTATCATAAATAAATAAAAATTTTAAAAAAAGACATGTATTGGAAACATTCCCCAAATCTATCCACTCTAATAATACATAAATAAAAAGAAACATTCTTACAGAGCTCAGAGGAATGTGTTCCATAACAAGGAGATTCTATAAACAGTTAAATATATACTTTCTTTTTACTGAAGTATAGTTGACATAACATGTTAGCTTCAGGTATAACATAATGATTTGATATTTATATATATTGCAAAATTATCACCACAGTACGACTACGTCACACCTATCACTATACATAGTTACCAAATCCTTTTTCTTGTGATGAGGACTTTCAAGATCCACTCTCCTGGCTCCTTTCAAATATGCAATATAATGCTATTAACTATAGTTACCATACCTACATTATATCCCCATGACTTTTTTTTTAAAGATTTTATTTATTTATTCATGAGACACACACACACAGAGGCAGAGACACAGGCAGAGGGAGAAGCAGGCTCCATGCAGGGAGCCCAATGTGGGACTTGATCCCAGGACTCCAGGATCACATCCTGGGCTGAAGGCAGGCGCCAAACCGCTGAGCCACCCAGGGATCCCCATATATCCCCATGACTTAAATTCATTTTATAACTGGAAATTTGTACCTTTCCATTCTCTTCACCCATTTTATCCACCCCCTAGCCCTCACCTCAGGCAACTAAAAATCCATTCTCTAGATCCATGAGCTTGGTTTTGTTTTTTTTGAACATCCCACACATAACTGCATTATATGGCATTTATTTATTTTTTCTGTCTGGCTTATATCATTTACCATATTGCCCTCCAGGTCCATACATGTCACCAATGGCAAGATTTCATTCTTTCATTATGGCTGAATAATAATCCATTGTAATGTGTGTGTATGTGCACAGTACATATATAAATATATATATATATATTTAAATATACACACACACACCATATCTTCTATATCCATTCATCCATCAGTGAACATTTAAGTTCTTTCCATATCTTGGCTATTGTAAATAATGCTGCAATGAACATGGACATACATATAAACTTCTGAATTAGTGTTTTCTTTGTCTTTGGATAAATACCCTGAACTGGAATTTCTGGATCACACGGTAATTCTATTTTTAATTTTTTAAGGAATCTCCACAATATTTTCCATATTTTCCCCAATTTACATTCCCACTGATAGTGGGAACACAAGGGTTTCCTCTTCTCTACATTCTGACCAACACTTATGATTTCTCTCTTTTTATAATAGCATTCTGAAAGGTGTGAGGAGATATCTCATTGTGGTTTTGATTTGCATTTCCCTGATGATTAGTTATGTTGAGCATCCTTCCATGTACCTGTTAGCCATACATATGTCTTGCTTGGAAAAATGTCTATTCAGATCCTCTGTCCATTTTGTAATTGGATTGTTTTTGCTATTAACTTGTGTAAGTCCTTTATATATTTTGGATATTAAGCCCTTATTTGGTATTTGATTTGCAAATATTTTCTCCCATTCAGTAGGCTGCCTTTTATTTTGTTCATGGTTTCCTTTGTTGTGCAGAAGCTTTTTAGTTTGATGTAATGCCAATTGTTTCTTTTACTTTTTCTTTTTTTTTCCTTTGCTTTAGGTGTCAAATCCAAAAACTAATTTCCAAGACCAATGTCAAGGAGCTTACCACCTATGTTTTCTTCTAGGAGTTTTATGGTTTCAGATCTTAAATTCAAGTCTTTTTAAATTTTAATTCAAGTTCATTTTTAGTTATTTTTGTATGATTTTAAGTAGTGTTTCGGTTTCCTTCTTTTGTATGTGGCTGTCCAGTTTTCCCAACACCATTTATTGAAGAGTCTACTTTCCCCATTGTACTTTCTTGGCTCTTTTGTAATAAATTAATTGACCATATATATGTGGGTTTATTTCTGAGCTATTATGCTCCACTGATCTATGTACATGTTTTTATGCCTATTCCATACTGGAATAGGCATACTGGCATACTGTTTTGATTACTACAGCTTTGTAATATAGTTTGAAATCAGGAAGCATGATGCCTCCAGCTTTGTTCTTCTTTCTCAAGATTGCTATGGCTATTCAGGTTCTTTTCTGTTTTCATACATATTTTAGGATTGCTTTTTCTATTTGACACTTTCTTTTAAAGTGCTTGTAATAAGAACTACATCCTAACTGCCTGTATGTCCACTTAAGAATGTGGACTCCACATTCTTAAGTGAATATACCTAATATCTATGTGCTGATTCTCTTGATCTAGAATGGCCTTGCTCATCAATCTCTAATTACTAGGATGCTGACTGGCCTTCAGTGCCTATCACAGATGCCACATATCCACTGAGCCCTTCCCGAGCCCCTCAATTTTATAGATTTGAACTATTTGTCTTACATTCTGGTTGGTTATATTTAGTTGGTTATATTTATTTCATCACCCATTTAGATTCTAAATATGCTTAAGAGAAGCAAGTATATGTGTTCCCATCACTATAGTTTCTATGATTACTAAAACAATGTCTTTCTTGCCAATAGTAGATCTCAATATACATTTGTTGTTTTGAATTGAACAGTGATTACAGTAATGTAAAATGAACCACTATAGATACATACTGTTTACTATCTGAAGGAGAATCACAGTGACATTTTTCATTATTAAAGTACTTTTCAAATACTTTCCTTTTCCAAACTAAAAAAAAAAAAAAAATCACTAAAACACTAAAAAATGTGTTTAACCCGGTCATGTCAGCAATACTTAAATACTTGTCAACCAGCTCACTAATGACCACAGATGGTCCAAATCCTGTGTGAGTTAACAGATAATTCTTCCTTGGAACTATTGTTATAAACATACCTGCTTAACCTATTTAGACATTAACATTATTATTAGGTGGCAGTGAAATACAAACTCTATTCTAAAAAGGCACATTTATTTCATTCACTTTGAAGCTTTAACTACAACAGGGTACTGTCTGTATAATGATAATCTAGGCAGGAGTGTTGCAATGGTTTTAGGTTTCTATTGATAATATTAGCTATATATTACAGCATTTATCCTACTGGGCTCTTAAAATACATTAGTGTTTTGTGAACTGAATGGGTATTCTTTTTTGAAATGATTTAGATTAAATTTTAGTTAACCCTGGTATTCAAGTATAACATAATTTTATGAACAATACAAAGTTGTCAAATTGTGCTTATCACAGAATAAGGGAATTTCTCCTTTCTGATAAATGCCATTGCATTCCAAGCAATTTCAGGGCAAGAGTGTGAAGCAGGCAGAGTGTGTCTTGGTATCTTTCCTTTGGCTTTGAGATTCTTACTTTGGGTATGTTTAGCTCTACTTCCAGGTGGGCTGGGAGCCCCTCTGTAGTGCCCTATCTCTATGCTGTTTTGAACTTCGCTTTTACTCTTACCAGAATTTATCTGTCTTGGGATCTGCCACTATCCTAAATGACTATACTAAATCATTTGATACATTCTTTTACTCTAAGATCTTACCAGTTATAGAATAGTAATTTGAAACTAACTCTCTCTCTTTAGGGACAGTATGCACTTAACCAACATGTGCCTTAGCACCCTTTCCTTTCAACATGCTAAAATGGCATGTCTGTGGGGGAGCTCTTTCCTGTAGTTCCCAGACTTCATCACACTGGCAGCTGCCTGCTCTGATTAATCATATGGTCAGGCACTTTCTGAATTAGTGCCTAAACTGAATAAAAACAAAAATAAATGTTAGTAAGGTAATAGTTTACTGTATGCTGGTGTTATTTTTATACTCAGCATCAAACTCGATTGAATCACATCAGTATTGGAAAATACCCAACACAGGTGGA
This sequence comes from Vulpes lagopus, assembly GCF_018345385.1. Lineage (NCBI taxonomy): Eukaryota > Metazoa > Chordata > Mammalia > Carnivora > Canidae > Vulpes > Vulpes lagopus. The sequence continues at coordinate 33,935,439 of NC_054824.1, forward strand.
ACATGCTTACCAGGAAAATAATCAAATGTTTTGCCTGAACATCCTGCCAGGAAGACTGAATGACCCCTAAATCTGAGCAAGATGGCTGTATATATCTGAAAAAAAAATGCTATCACCTTATCTTTCAGTCCAGATCTTTAAGAATTGAAGGAACCTTGAGATGAAGCTGCTAGAGTCCCATGACTACTTATTATTACCTAATCCCATTTTATATAATAGGGGACCTTCAAAAGAGAAAATGCTTTCTGGGTAGAACAATCGCCAGATATTTTTGTAGAGTATTTTCAGAATCAAAACATTTATTTTTCTATTCTTAAAGCTGGGCTTCAGAAAGTTAAAATCTCCAAATATTTTTTTTTCAGTGGTGAAAAATATTAATTTTCTTTACATGCTGCTAAATTTCACTTTAAAACTTATATTCTGAAATTAGGCTATCGACTCATAATGCCAATTTCCTAATTATTGTTTTAGTTGGGATTCAGTCAAGGTTAACTGGACATTTTTGTAGAGACTTATTATCCTTGAAGCAGCCCTGCTACTTGCTTATTCCAAATCTAATTCTTCCTCCCTTTTCATCAAAAGAAACCCAGTTTTGCTCAGGGTGGCAATAGATCAACTAAAAATGTCTATTTCAGTCTCTTTTGAGGCTAATTCTGTTCAAAGAGATGGAAATAAAAGTAACCACGTGGGGCTTCTGGGGAAGCTCTTTAATAGTAGGCAAAGGCTGGTAGAAGGCAGCTTTGCCTTCCCTCTTCACCATTGTTTCTGCTTGGAAATACCAATGCATTGCTTGGAGGCAGAGTAGCCATCTTGTGAGCTTGTGAGGCTTGTGAGGGCCACCAATGGGTCAGTAAGAAGGGCCAGATTCTGGAGGCATAAGGCAGCTCAATATACCTATGCAGGATGGTTGTACCTTCCTGCACTATGCCCAGATCCCCTTCTTCCATTTTGGTCTTTTAAAATTGGAACCTTGAGACTTTAGCTAGGCAGGAAGGGGGCTCTAAAGGTTTCTTTGCTTTGAGAGGGTTCTGCCTTCTGCTGTCTCTAACATAGGAGGGACAGAATGCATAAAGTGCAATAACAAAGTCACATTTCTTGACAGTAGATAATGTAAGAAGTGTACTGTACATTTGAGATGTAGCTCGCAGTTTAGATGTTCATATTTAATACCAAAAAATGTGATAGTTCATTAAATTCTACAGTTTGATAATTTATGTGTGCTAGCCAAAGGCATACAAAGGTGAAGTCTGACACTTTCAGAAATATGCATGCTGTTATGGAAGGGGTGAAAACACAACACAATGTTTTTCTTATTGCTACAAGAGCAAGAGGAGAAGGAAAAAATTGGATCATTACAGGGCAGAAAATCAAGTCAAAGAGTATAGGCGAATAACCCAAATGTTAAATTAAATGTTCACTGAATATAAATATACCATTGGCTTAGTATCCTCCATGCCAGAATTTATTGGACAGAAGCAATAAGTAAGATACAACTTAAATTAGTAGTCTCTAAAAGAATGAATTAAACATAATACTTTACAGGAAAAAGGTCAGTTGTCATCATGATAATTAAGTGGGAAACTTATCCCTGAGTTTTAATAACTTAGCCTTTTTAATCTACTAGAAAGCAAAGAAGGCAGTAGATTTCAGTGAAGGAGTTGAGGAGGATGAAGTTAACCCTCTATCACCAGTTTACTAAGCAGCTTGCATCTTCTCAAGCACAGGAGAAAGCCCTGAAAGAACTACCAAATAAGCAGGGGCTTAGCTTGGGACCCATCACAATCCTGAGCATGACCATGCTACCAACAGTGCTTGAGAACAGAGTAGGAAAACCATATGCACATCATAAATAATGCACATTTATTATTTATTTATTTATTTGTTTGTTTATTTATTTATTTATTTATTTCTAAAAGGCTTTATTTATTTGAGAGAGCAAAACAAGAGCAAAGGGGAGGGACAAATGGAGAGGGAAGGGGAGAAGCAGACTCTCCACTGAATGCCAAGCTCCATGTGATCCCAGGATACCGAGATCCTGACCTGAGCCAAAATCAGATACTTAACTGACTGAATCACCCAGGTGCCCATGCATGTTTATTTAAAATCAGTGCACTTATGATTGCAATAGAAGCATACGTCTATTTAAAACTATGTCTCTGCAAAAATGGTGTTATATCCTTTTCTGTCCCCCATAACCTGGATGCCAAACCATACCAAAGGTGTATAAAGCAAAAGGCTGATCAGAGCAGAGTATAGATAATTAGGAAAGATTTCTTAAGATGAATTGTGAGCCAGGCTCAAAAGGAGTAAGGGGTACAGACTGGTGAATCATCGTTTGATCAGACTGACAGGTAAAGAAGAATAAAAAAGGATCCAATGGGTATTAATCCATTTTGCCTTATATAGATAATGGTATGATTATCTGCCTAAGAAATTAAAACCTAAAGACTGGTTCTAAAGGCTTATGTTTAATTTGGGGGGTTGCTTAGATGAAAAGTTCTCAACTACTGAAACTACTAACATTTGTAATTTTGATATTTTGCCATGTTTCATATGGGAAATAATTCAAGGATGCAAGCTACTCATGAAAGAAATATACATAACAAAAGTTTAAATGCTTTTTATGAGCCTTGTCTAAAAATAATGACTTTCTCATTAGCCAATTTTACCTATTTTTCACAAATCTATTTCTTAAGGCTGAAATTATATAATAAAGTAACAAAATGAATAGACTGAAAAAGAAAATGGCCTATAGTGGGCAAGGAGTTTGGACAAGGATCACGGAAAGGGAAAGGGTGATTTGTATTTGTTTGACAAAAATATCTAGGCTGAGACTACAGATGAGAAAGGTGTGGGGGATCCCTGGGTGGCTCGGTGGTTTAGCGCCTGCCTTTGGCCCAGGGCGTGATCCTGGAGTCCCGGGATCGAGTCCCACCATCAGGGTCCCTGCATGGAGCCTGCTTCTCCCTCTGCCTGTGTCTTTGCCTCTCTCTCTCTCTCTCTCTCCCTCTCTTTCTCTCTCTCTCTCTCTGTGTGTGTCTCTCATGAATTAATAAATAAAATCTTAAAAAAAAAAAAAGAACAGGTGTGGCAGAGGCCCCTGTTGGTTGAAATCTTTGAGAAAATAGAATCTTATTAAGCAAAGTTGTTTTTCCTGTTTATTTGTTTGTTTTGTAAAGGAAGGCCATCAACTGAACACACATTCATTGTTTATTAAACCCCAGATGTGCCATTTATTAGCTATGTGAGCTGAGCAAGTTATTTAACCTCACTAAACCTACCTTTCCTTATTTAAATTTGGAAATAGCATAGGTTAATTCCTCCCTTGGGTTGCTGAGAGAAAAAAGACTAAATTACATGTTCAAAACCCAGCACAGGACACAGACATATTTACATATTAAAACATGCACATTTTCAAATAAACATTATATATTATCTGTTATTATCAAAATCATGGTTATATTTCTTAAAGAATTATTTATTTATTAGAAAGAGAGAGAGAGAGAGAGAGAGAGAGAGAGAGAGAAAATGAGCAGGAGGGTTAGAGGGAGAAGGAATCTCAAGCAGAGCCTGACATGGAGCTTGATTTCAGGACCCTGAGATCATGACCTGCGCTGAAACCAAGAATCGGTTGTGTAACTAACTATGCCACCCAGGTACCTCATTATCGTTATATTTTTACCCAATGTGAAAAAGATAGTCTCTATCTAAAAGGAATCCTGCACCTGGAGGAAGGCTACTGCTATACTCAAGTATTATACTGTGGTCAATTTTTGAAAGCATTTCAAGCTTGCTGGAAATTGTTCACCTAGAATTGTGTGAAGAACCTAAGGATGTGTCTTCATCTACTTTCTTGTACTAAGGAAGTCCTTAAGAGACAACAATAGCAGAGCATTCTTTTTTTGTATAGAAAGGTGATGCTGAGAAACTAAAATGTGAGATAATTATTTTAGAGCCTTTCTGAAATTAGAAGGCTATGCAGATAGTGTCCATATGCATTAAATGCAGTCTTAAGTGATACGTACAACTGTAAAATGGTTCATCAGCTCAGTCCTCGCCTCTAATTCCCTAACAAGACATGATATCTATACAACCAGCTTGATTGTCTTTTGTTGTTGTTGTTGATGTTATATCCTCTAATTATCTGACTAGTGTGAAATAGATCAACTTGTTCAAGTCTATCCTAGAGGCAAGTTGGTAAAAATGAGTTTGATTCCTAATAGTTTGTCCTTCTGGTAACAAACCTGATAATGTCATAGACTAAATCCCAAGTACTTACAAATTTTATATCTGCACTTTTCTCCATGGAAATATCCTGTGCTTTGACTCCTATTTATCATTTTCTTGGTCATCAGAATAAGCAGACTGGTGGATATGGTACGATAGATTCCACATAGACTCTAATTCTCAGATTTCTTCACATAAAGAATAGGGACTTCCTAATACGTGGACATGGCATTTTTCTGTTCTTTTTTTAAAACTTTACTTATTTATTAATGAGAGATATGAAGAGAGAGGCAGAGACACAGGCAGAGGGAGAGCAGAGAGAGAGGCAGAGAGAGAGAAGCAGGTTCCATGAAGGGAACCCGACGTGGGACTCGATCCCAGGATTCCAGGATTGCCCTGGGCTGAACCACTGAGCCACCCAGGCTGCCCCAGCAGTTTTCTGTTCTAACAGATTTCCTGAGCCAACTTTAAACAGCTTTACACTGAAACTTCACTGCTTTCTCAGGATCTGTACCCTTCATTATGGAGTTGTCAATCCCACTCATAGGACAATTTTCACCATTTTATACCAAAATATGAAACTTTATCTAAGGCTGGAAATCCATTTCTAGTACATTTGAGAAGCAAACAGATCATTTACTAGTTTGGACTTCCATCACAGTAGTTCTTGACAAAGCAGTACAAACCAGATAATTTGGTTATCATATAAGAGTCTAGTGAAAGGACAGTTGAGAGACTGGAATAAAAGCAGCTAAATTCCTTTAGCACTAATTCAGCTAGGAGTACTTAGCACTTTAAAATTTTGATTCTGCATGCTTTGCACTCCTCACTCTCTCCTATTGCATTTATTTGGTACTCTCATGTGCTGTACCCTGTGGTAAGTTCTGGCAATGCAGAGCTGAATAGGACAAGATTCCTACCTATATAAGAATTCCTAGTATACTCCTCGGAAGACAAAGAAGTACATAAATAATGGCAATGCAGAGTGCATGCTACCTGTCAGGGTGATAAAACAATTCTAAAGAGAACCGAGTCTAGGGTGTGAGAAGATGCTAAATTTCAGGAAATTAGTTTAGTCATGAGTGGGGCTATTTCAGGCTCACTTAGTCCTAGGGGAATGGTGGGATAGTTTTGGAGAGAAGACTTGAAAGTTTTTATCAGCATGGGTAAAACACCTGTTTGGCTACTACCACAAGGGCCTCTGTCTCTGGCTGGTGAAAATGCACTGAAGCAAAGGAGAGGCAGAGAGCATAGAGAGGTGTGGGGAAAGATGTCACCAAGCTCTACAATATCCCACACCTCAGGATTCTCTAAGGCAGTGGAACCAGACTAAATGGACTAATGTGTTTGGTTCCTTGAGGTCTGTGCCACTTAAATGTTTAATACTCATTTTCCTGAAGGAAGACACAGATCATGACACACAAAAGTAGTATTCTTGAGAGAAAATGTACTATTTCACCAAGTTAAACTATTTCCATCATGTCATTAAGACAGAGCTTGAGAAAAGAAATCAAAAGTGGTGAAATATCTGATACATATTAAAAACAGATCCAGATGGCCATTACTGATGGAAAACAAATGTCCAAATAGCCAATGGGGGTAAAATCGACATGAAGCATTCTTCTTCAGGACTCTAAATAAAGATTATCCAAGACAGCATCAAAAGCTGCCCAATGAGGCAGAAGGCAGGAGCCAGATTTGTTGGAGTAGCATCAATGACTGCCCAGCTAGGCAAAAGCCAGAGGCTAAAATAATTTCCTAGAGGCTGTGTATCTAACCTTTGATAAAGTTGACAAATTAAGTGAGAAATGTGTGTTTGTGTTAAGGTTTATGTATTTAAGAGCACTGGATCCAAAGCCTAAAATCAAAGAGGACATAGTGACCAGATCCTTTGTAATAATTTTGTTTGGAAACTGAAAACCAAATCAGAATGGTCTCAGATAATCTACCAAGTATCCCCCAAAGGCCAACTAAATAGGGTTGGAATCACAGAAATTAAAAGTCAATATGCTTGTCCCTTTTGTCTTCCTATTTTCAATATGTATCACCAGTAATTCAATAATGAAACCACTTTATCAGAGCTTGATAAACTGCACATCATATGGAAAAGTTTAAATGTAAACTCCGTGTTCTTAAAAACATTTTATGTTGTTTGTTGTTGTTGTTGTTGTTGTTGTTGTTGTTGTAGAGACCAGGCCGAGAGCAAGGTACTTGATACATTCTTGTTCTTTTAAAAATGAACCAACCACTATCTCTCCTTTTTAAAAAATAAGTCTATTTGAGATATAATTGACCTATAGTATGATGGACCCATTTTAAGTGTTTAGCTTTATGAATTTGATAAATTATTTGTAAGAACAAGGAAATGTCATAATACAATAATATCTGATTAAAGAAAGAGCAATCATACTATAACCATGTGATATTGTTTAAAAATATTTTAAATGTTACCTTTTCTCTAGGTAATTTTTTTATTAAAAATATATATATATTTGTTTTCACTATTATGTGAAATACTTCTTCAAACTTAACTTTAATTTTGTTATCTGAAAGTACTCTAGAGAAATTTTTGAAAAGACAAGATCTGTAGGTAATGCCAAAAGGTTAGGAGAAGCAAGTAGACTTCAAACTATGAGATAACTTTTCTGGTTTTAACTATTTTCATTATCTTAACGCTTAGATGCTGCTAGGGAAATGAATCTGTCACAAATATGCTAAGTAACTCCCAGAGAAAGCGTTCTTATGTTAGGAGCTGGTGACAGTCCCTACCTGACAAAAAAAAAAAAAAAAAAGGGAAAAAAAAGGGAGGAGGGGGTATAGAACCAGAGAGAACTGAGGCTTCCATTAGCTCTCTTATTCAAATAACATTTTCTCCCTGGCTACTGCCAACCATGAGGTTGAGATGGAAATTACACAAAATGACAGAAGTATGGCTTCATATCCTTAGGCATCACAATTTAAGGTGAGGTTAAATATGCAAACAATCACAATATATTGTGATATATATCGTAAGAGTCATGTCTACAGTGTTATAGTGGCATTGCTAAATGGATAACAGTAAAAAAAGCATGATGAAGGTACTCAGCAAATAATCTCAATGCAAAATTCTAAATGTTACTGTTTTGGAAAATTAAACTAGAAATGGCTTAGAGGGAAATGAAATACATGACAGGAAATTCATATAGTAACTTAAATGCAGCGAAAACAAAGCAAGTAGGAGAACAATTTAGTATGCATATAATACACAGATGTCAAATATATTTTTCAGATACCTATAAAAAATAAAATCAAGTATTCTGGGGAGATACTTACATTTAAAAGACATATCAATTAGTTTAATTAACCAACAGTATATAGACCTGGATATATACTTTATAAGCAGTTATTTTCAGAAAAAAAAATGTGCCCAATAAGTTGACTATCATTGGTTAATTTCAAAGATATTTAAAATAAACATTAACTACATTTTAAATGTAATGATATTTGTTTCTTAATTTGAGTTTGAAATTCCAAAAAATTTTACCTTTTTAAGAAACTATGATGCTAACTTTAGAAGAGTGACATATTCCTTATTTAAATTCAATCCTAAATAAAAACTCTGCATCTGATATAACAGCGATATTAAAGTTTTATATAAGATGATATATTTACTAATACAACAAAAACCCTCCAAATATTTAAGGAAAGTGGCTTCAGTAAGAAAAAAAAATGAATGTTCAATTGAAAAGCTTTTTAGTATTCTAATTCATAATGTTATATATATAAAGGAATACAGTAGTTCCTTGTAAAATAACTTTTTGGGAATAAAGTCTCACTTATCTGGATGTCTAAATTCCAAATGTCAAACATCTTAGAATTTGTAGTCTCTGAGCCAGTGAAACAGCTACCAGGAAACTACTCCTGGTAGACTGCATGCGACCCTACAGGGAGAGTCACTGGGTCCTCACTTATTTCCTCAGCTTACACTATGAGCTAATTCTTAAGGTAATAAGGGCAGAGCAGGAAATGCTACCAGAGGAAATTAAAAAGAGCAAGAATTGATAGCAAAGGAGAAGTTAGAAAAAACTAAAATTCAGACACGATCATTTCTGGATATTTTAGAATGGGAAAAGAGTTCAATATGCTTGAGTTGAATGTGTTGCCAAGTATGTAACAGCCAGCACAATTCAAAAACAGATGATGAATCTGGAAAATGCATAAGTGTTGCTTGATTTGCTCTATTTAGTAAGTAGTCAAAACATACCACAGAGTTCCATTAAAATGTTAAAATAAAATTTAAGAAGTATCTTATTTGTGTGGTAAATTTTCTCATGCAGAATACTTAATTTTTCTAGTGATGTTAGATGATGTGACATACTATCAAATAACATTACCTACTTGAGCCTAACGAATATGTTTCTGGGGATTATCCATAGAAAATTACTACAAAACAGTTACTCTTAGCAGGTATACTAGAAAGTTTACTAGTAGTATCTTTTCAAAGATATAGTTTTTAGAAAACTCATTTAGAGAAAAAGAGAACCCAAACTATTTTAGGAAAATGTGTGTGTGTGTGTGTGTGTATATACACATGCACACATGAATAAATATATTTACGTGCATATATAATCACATATAATTAATATGGACATAATTATTTTATTTTATTTATTTATTTTTTAAAGATTTATTTATTTATTTATTCATGAGAATACACAGAGAGGAGAGAGAGAGAGAGAGGCAGAGTTACAGGCAGAGGGAGAAGCAGACTCCATGCAGAGAGCCTGACATGGGACTTGATCCCAGGTCTCCAGGATCACACCCTGGGCTGAAGGTGGCGCTAAACTGCTGAGCCACCCCGGCTGCCCATAATTATTTATTTTAATGATCCATGAGAGTGTATATTTTGGCAATAACAACATTTTATATACATAGTTTTGAAACAATTATGAGAAAACCTATATAGGCTCTCATAAAAAAAAGAACATTGGCTTAAAGGTATATTATTTTTCATAAAAGTGTAGTAAAACTATTTAGTAAGCATGCGTTGTGTAGTGAAGAATTTGGTCTTTGTACCTCAATCCTGGGAGACAACCTTTAAATCATTTGAATTTCCTTAGTGACAGGACTGTCTTTGTCATTCATAGTGAGTCTATGGCTCCCACCTCAGATTATGCTAACAAGAAGAGTAAGGACAGGAGCTATCATCTCAAACATCAGCCATGCATTTAGAGAATTGGGGCATTGAGCCAGGCTGACCTCTAGGGAGGGGAGAGGATAGAGACAGTTCTGTCATGTGTCCAGCAATTCAATCATTTCTACAGAATGACTCTTTGGTAAAAACTCTTGAAAGGGATACCAGGTGGATCTTCCTTGTTGGTAACCAAATTGATAAATGAAAAGGGTGCTGTATTCACATTCCATGAAAAAGGCACAGACAACCTGGAGGCCCATGGTCTTGGGGTTGGCATCTGAAGTGAGGGCAGTCTTGATGGGGACTATACCTTCAGCTCTTGGGGGTTTGTACTAATTCATGTAATTAGCACCAGAAAATTAAACTGGATTGTAATATACTGATATGTCTTGAAATTAAGGCAAATTATGTGAAGGTATGCAGATAATCTAAGGAAGTCACAAAAATATAGTCTTTTAAAAATTATTTATTTATTTATTCATGAGAGACACACACAGAGAGAGGCAGAGACACAGGCAGAGGGAGAAGCAGGCTCCATGCAGGGAGCATGATGTGGGACTCTATCCCGGGACTCCAGGATCACACCCTGGGCCGAAGGCAGGCGCTCAACCGCTGAGCCAGCCAGGGATCCCCAGAAGTCACAAAAATACAAACTTCGTAAGATTTTCCCCTCATAGGGGATCCCTGGGTGGCTCAGCGGTTGAGCGCCTGCCTTCGTCCCAAGGCATGATCCTGGAGTCCCAGGATGGAGTCCCATATTAGGCTCCCTGCATGGAGCTTGCTTCTCCCTCTGCCTATGTCTCTGCCTCTCTCTCTCTCTTTCTCTCTCTCTCTGTGTCTCTCATGAATAAATAAATAAAATCTTAAAAAGAAAAGATTTTCCCCTATTTCATAAGTTTATAAATTGAGGTATAATTGACATATAATATTGTATTTGTTTCAAATGTGCAACATAATGATCCAATTTTTATATATATGTGAAAAATCACAATAAGTCTAGTTAACATCCATCATCACAGTTACAAAACTTTTTTTTGTGATGACAGCTTCTACGATTTGCTCTATTAGCAACTTTCAAATATGCAATATAGTATTATTAACTACAGACAACATGCTGTACATTACATTCCTATGACTTATTTATAACTGGAAGTTTGTACCTGTAGACCCCTTCTCCCATTTTACCAACTCACTACCTCATGTCTTTGTTAAGCACTAATTTGCTCTCTGTATCTATGAGCTTATTTTTTGTTTTGTTTTTAAAATTCTGTATATAAGTGAGATCATATGGTATTTGTCTTTGTCTGAAATACTTTACTTACCATAATGCTCTCAAGATCTACCCATGTTATTGCAAATGGTAAGATTTATTTTATTGGCCAAATAGTATTCTACTTGGTATATATATACATATATCTCACATCTTTTTTTATCCATTTATCCATTGTTTTTTTGTTTCCATATCTTGGTTACTGTAAATAATTCTGCAATGAACAGCAATGAAGCTGCTTATATCTTTTCAAATTAATGTTTTCATTTCATTTTCTCTATACCTAAAAGTGGAATTGCTGGGTCATATGGTAGTTCTATAGGTTACATTTACTTCAGTAGTGCACTATGATTCCTTTTTCTCCACATTCTTGCTAACACTTGTTATTTTTGTCTTTTTGGGAATGGGCATTCTGAAGATTGTAGAGATACCTCACTGAGATTTTATTTTGCACTTCCCTGATGATTAGTGATGTTGAGCATCTTTTCAAGTACCTGTAGGCCATCTGTCTATTTTCTTGGGAAAACATCTATTCAGATATTTTGCTATTTTTAATTGGACTATTTGGAGTGGTTTGCTATTGAGTTGTATGGGTTTTTATATATTTTGTACATTAACCCCTTATCAGGTATATGTTTTCCAGATATTTTATCCCATTCACTAGGTAGCCTTTTCATTTTGTTGATGGCTTCCTTTACTGTGCAGAGACTTTTTAGTATCATGCAGTCCCACTTATTTATTTTTGTTTTTGTTACTTGTCTTAGGTGTCAGATTCAAAAAATTATTTCTAAGACCTCTATCAGGGAGCTTACTGAATATTTTTTCTTCTAGGAGTTCTATAGTTCAGATCTGATGTTCAAGTTTTTTATCCATATTTTTTTGTGTATGGTGTAAATATAGTAGCCCAGTTTCATTCTTCTGCAAGCAGCTGGCCCAGTTTTCCCAAAGTGCTTCAAGAGACAGTCCTCTTGATTCCTTTGTCATAAATTATATAGCAAATAAATCTATCCACATTCATGGATTTATCTCAGGGCTGCTTATTCTGTTCCATTCATTTGGTGTGTTTTTATGCCAATACCATACTGTTTTAATTACTACAACTTTGTAATATGGTTTGAAGTGTCATACAGGGAGTGTAACACTTCCAGCTTTGCTCTTTTTTTTTTTTTAAGATTTATTTATTTGAGAGACAGCGAGCATGTGTGCATGTAGTGGGAGGGACAGATGGAAAGGGAAAGAGAATCTCAAACAGACTTCACTCTGAGTGCAGAGTCCAATGCATGGCTCGATCTCACAAACCTGAGATCACAACCTGAGTCAAAACCAAGAGTCAGATGCTTAATCAACTGTGCCACCCAGGTACCACTGTTCTTATTTCTAAAGATTGCTTTGGTTATTTGGGATTTTTTTGTTCCATACAAAATTTAGATTTGTTCTAGTTCTGTGAAAAATGGCATTGGAATTTTGATAGGGATTTCACTGAATCTGTAGATTGCTTGAAAATAGTAATTCTTCTAATCTGTGAGTATAGAATATCTTTCTTTTTATTTGTGCCATCTTCAATTTCTTTCATCAGTGTCTTACAGTTTTCAATGTACAGGTCTTTCACTTCATTTAAATTTATCCTAGGTTAGTATATTCTTTTTGATGCAATGTAAAGGGGATTTTTTCTTAATTTCTGTAATAATAGTTCATATTCGTGTATAGAAATGCAATAGATTTTTGTACATTAATTTTGCATCTTACAACTTTACTGAATTCATTTATTATTCTAACAGTTTTTTTGGTGGAGTCTTTAAGGTTTTCTATATATACTATGTGACATGTAAATAGAACAGTTTTACTTCTTTTCTTTCCAATCTAAATATCTTTTCTTTTTTCTTGTCTAATTGCTCTGGCTAGGACTTCTAGTACTATGTTGAATAAAAATGTTAAGAATGGGCATCACTGTCTTACTCTGATCTTAGAGGAAAAGTTTTCAGCTTTTCACTGATGCATACAATGTTAGCTGTGGCTTTGTCATATATGCCCCTTTTTATGTTGAAGTGTGTTTTATATATATCCACCATACTGAGAAGTTGTTTTTTTTATAAATGGTGAATTTTGTCATTTATTAAACTGATCTTATGATTTTTACCTTTCATTTTGTTAATATGGTGTATCATATTGATTTATAGATGTCAAATCCTCTTTGCATGCCTAGAATAAATCCCACTTGATCATAGTATACAATTGGGCTAATATATTGAATTCAGTTCACTAATATTTTGTTGAGAATTTTTGCATTTAATTTCCTCAGGGCAATAGGCCTGTAATTTGTGGTGCAGTATCCTTGCCTGGTTTTGGAATAAGGGTAATGGTAGCCTTATGAGTCTGGAAGGGCAACAACTTGAGTGGAGCTAGGGAGTATAATGCTAAGCAAAATAAGTCAGAGAAAGACAAATACCATGTGGTTTCACTCATGTGTGGACTTTAAGAAACAAAACAAATGGGCAAAGGAGGGAAAAAAGAAAGAGAAACAAACCAAGAAACAGACTCTTAACTATAGAGAACAAACTGATGGTTACCACAAGGAGGTGGGAGGGAGGATGGGTAAAACAGAGGATGGGGATTAAAGAGTACACTTATCATGATGAGCACTGTATAATTTATAGAATTGTTGAATCACTATATTATTAAAAAAAAAGAAAGTAAGAAAATAAAAAGAAAAAGAAAAAATGAGTCTTAAAGAGTTCTCTCCTCTTCTATTTCTTGGAAGAGTTTGAGAACTGGTATTCAATTATTACTTGAAAATTTTGTAGCATTCACCGGTGAAACTGTCGAGTCCTGAACTTTCGTTTGTTGGGAGGTTTTGATTACTGACTCAATACTCTTACCATCAACTGGTCTTTTCAGATTTTTCTATTTCTTCGTGATTCAGTCTTAGAAGATTGTATGTTTTTAAATATTAATCCATTTCTTCTAGATTGTCCAATTTGTTCCTGTATAACTGTTCACAGTTGTTTCTTATTATCCTCTATGTCTGTAATAGCAGGTGTGCAGCTTCTCTTTCTTTTCCAATTTATTTATTTGAACCCGGTCTCTTTTTTCTTGGTGAGTGTAGATAAAGATTTGTCAACTTGTTTATCTTTTCAAAGAGCCAGCTCTTAGTTTCACTGATGTTTTCTATTGTTTTATTTTGTCTGCATTTCATTTATTTTCCCCTTGATCTTTATTATTTCCTTCATTTTTACTAACTTTGGGCTTCATTTGTTCTTCTTTTTCTGGTTCTTCTAGTTATAAAGTTAGAGTGTTAATTTGAGATTTTTCTTGTTTTATGAGGTAGACTTCTATTGCTATGAACTTCCCTCTGAAAACTGCTTTTGCCACATTTCATGAATTTGGAACTGTATTTCAATTTTCATTTATCTTATGGTATTTTTAGATTTCTTTGATTTCTTCATTGATCCATTTGTTGTTCAGCAGCATGATTAATCTCCACATATTTGTGCTTTTTCCTGTTTTCTTCTCATAATTGATGTCTAGTTTCATACCACAGTAGTCAGAAAAGATGCTTGCAATGATTTCAATCTGCTTAAATTTATTGAGACTTGTTTTGTGGCCGAATATGTGGCCTATTCCAAATAATATTGCATATGTACACAAGAAAAACGTGTATTCCACTTATTTTGGATGGGATATTCTATATACATCTTTTTTTTTTTTTTCTATATACATCTTTAAGTCCACCTGGTCTAATGTGTTCTTTCAAGCCAAGGTTTCCTTATTGATTTTCTTCTGGATGACTTATCTATGAATGTAAATGGAACATTAATATTTCTTCTTACTTTAGTTGCATCACTGTCAATTCTTTTAGGACTATTTATATCTGCTTTATGTAAAGATATTCCCAATTTGAGTGCATAAATTTTTACAAATATTATTATCTCTTCTTGGATTGTACCCTTTATATAATATTCTTCTTTGTTTTTTGTTATAATCTTTGCTTTCAAGTTTATTTTGTCTGATATAAGTGTAGCTATAATCAGCTTTCTTTTAGTTTCCATTTATATGAAATATCTCTTTCCATCCTTTACTTTCAGTCTGTATGTGTCCTTAGAACTGAAGTGAGTCTCTTAGAAGCAATTACATAAATGAATCATGCTTTTTAATCTATTCACCCACTTTGATTGAAGAATTTAGTCCATTTACAAAGTAATTATTGAATTATTGATAAGTATGTACTTACTGCCATTTTGTAAAATTTTTTTTGTCTGTTTTGTAGTTATTCTCTGTCCTGTTCTTGTTCTCTTGCTCTCTTCCCTGTGGTTGGATGACTTTCTTTAGTATTATGTTTATATTTTTCTCATTATCCTTAGTGTATCTACTATTTTGCTTTGTGTTTACCATAAGGTTCATATATGACAGCCTATATATACATATGTCTATTTTTAGTTGGTAGCAACTTAAAATTGAATACATTTAAAAAATTATGGTTTTACTATCCCCTTTCATTTTTTAATGTCATATTTTGTATCTTCTTATTTTGTGTATCACCTGGCCAATAATTATAGTCACTTTTACTATTTGTTTTTTAACCTTTGTAATAGCTTTATATGGGTTTAATCCACCATCTTTACTTTATATTCACCTTTATCAGTGAGATTTTTACTTTCATGTTTTTTTGTTATTAGTAACTTTTTCTTTTCAGCTTAACAAAGTCTTTTTAACTTTTTTTTTTTTTTTGTAAGAGTGGTTTAGTGGTGATAAGCTCTTAGCTTTTGTTTGTCTGAAAATCTCTTTATTTCTCCTTCAATTCTGACTGATAACTTTGCCAGGTATATTTTTGGTTGGAAGATTTTTCCTTTCACACTTTGATATATCATGCCACTCCCTTCTGGTCTGCAATACTTCTACTGAAAACTCAGCAATAATCTTATGGGGTTTCCCTTGTACATACAAGTTGTTTTTTCTTGATGCTTTTAAGATTCTCCTTTTAACTTTCGACATTTAATTATAATGTGTCTTGGTGTGGATCTCATTAGGTTCATCTTATTTGGAACTCTATATGCTCCTGGATATGGTATCTGTTTCATTCCTCAGGTTAGGAAGTTTTCAGCCATTATTTCTTCAAATAAGTTTTCTGCTCTTTTCCCTTTCTTTTCTCCTTTTGGACCACTAAAATATGAGTGTTATTCCACTTAATGTATTCATTTTTTAAAATTATTTTTTCCCTCTTACTGCTCTGCTTGGGTGAGTTCCAGGTCACTGGAAACTTCTGTTTCAGTCTGCCATTGACCCATTTTAGTGAATTTTTCAGTTCAGTTATTTATTCTTTAGGTCTGTGACTTCTGTTTGGTACTTTCTTATATTTTCTATCTCTTTGTTGAAGTTATCACTTTTCTCCCATGTTCAGTGAGCGTCTTTATGACAATTACTTGGAACTCTTCATCAGATCAATTGCTTATCCACTTTACTAAGGTCTTTTTCTGAATTTTTGTTTTGTGCTTTTGTTGGAACATGTTCCTGTTTTCTCATTTTACTTGACTCCTGTATTTTTTATGTGTTAGGTATAATAGCTACCTCTCCTAGTCTTGAAGAAGTGGTCTTGTATGGAAATAAACCTTGCTATTGAACCTTGCCCTACCTCTTTGTTGTTTCTCAAACCTATGTGACTGAGTAGCCTGATTTATTCTTGATAGCTCTCAGTTGTTTAGGGTGTGCCACCACCTGTCCTTGTTCCCAAAGGTGGGATCTCATTCTGCACCTAGTTTCAGGCTGACTGGAAGCCAGATCCTCAAGCAGCAGCTTTTAAAGTACTGAAATATAGGGCACTTGGGTGGCTCAGTCAGTTAAGTGTCTGCCTTCAGCTCAGGTCATGATCCCAGGATCCTAGGTTTGAGCCCTACATTGGGCTCTCTGCTCAGCCAGGAGCCTGCTTCTCCCTCTCCCTCTGCCGACTGCTCCCCCTGCTTGTTTTCTCTCTCTGTCAAATAAATAAAATCCTTTTTTTAAAAAAAAGCAAATATACAAAGTCTTGTGGAATAGCAATCATAAACCCTTTGTACTCCAGATCATGAGATCTGGAGGCATCACCTGGATGACAGTTGCAAGAATCAGGGCTTCAGTTGAGTGTATATGCTCCTTTCTGGAAGACTGTGGTAGCATATAAGCTTTCTGGAGGACTTGAGCAGTGAACTGTGGCAGGGACAATGGAAGGTACAATAATGGTGTCTCTCTGCCTATATTCCCTCAGAGTACCTCTGTAGCCTCCACATACGTGGCAAAGCTAAAGCCCATCTCTCAGGTTGAAGCCTTTTTCAAAGACAAATGGGCCTTTTTCAAAGACAGACTGGAGATGTTTCTATTGCTGTCTGTGCACCATCTTGGGTATGATATCTTGACCAGAATGGTCTTTCCAATTGTTAATTCCATGGGGCCCAGGAACACAAGCCCCTCTGGCCACAAGAGCCAGGTAATTGAGGGGAATATCATGTATGGACTGTGCTTTCCCACCACCTTTAGCAATGCTGCAGAACAATGTTGAGTGCAGGGCATGTCTGCAGCTTTTGTGATGCAGGGGAAGAATGCTGGGGTGTAGCACACTTGGTGTTTTAAAAGGCTAGGGAAGAGTTCTGGGAGTGGGAACCCATAGCTTTAGTGATCCCAAGAAAAAGGACTGGGGGCTGCCATGTTTGTAGCTTTTGCAATGTAGGGAAAGGATGTTGGGGCAGGGCCACACCCTTGGCTTTAGCAAAGCTGTGTCCAGGCATACCTGCCAGCACTAGCATGGTAGAAGGAAAGTGCAAAAATGGTGCTCACCAGCACCTATTTACCCAAAGTCAGTCCCACCTGGTCTATGCCCCCTGGAAGATGCTTTACTCTCAGCAAATGAATCTCACATATATTCCAGTCACTGCTCAAATTGATGCCTTTGTGCTGGGTCTCAGGAAATTGAGTCTAGGCATGAACCCTGAGACTATCTGAGATCCTCATGGCCCCCTGAGTCTCCTGGATATAAACTCTGTTTATTTATTTCCAAAGGCAGACATTTTTTGATCCTCCTCTTTCTGGTCACAGGTCTCAAGGGTTGTGGCATTCAATGTGGTGCACAAACTGGTCACTCTTCAGGAGTGAGCTCTGACCCCCTGAGATCCCTCCCTATTGTGGTCTGAATGTCTAAAGTGGGATTTTTGGTGAGACTGTGCCTCTGCCTCTCCCACTCATCTCAGTGTGGTCCTTTAATCCCTTGTGGAAAGAGATGTTCAGCTAGTTTTCAGTTCTTTTTCTGTGGGAATTATTTCATATGTAGTTGTAGTTCTGGTTTGTCATTGGGAGCTGGTGAGTTCAGGTTCTTCCTGGGCCACCATCTTGGACTACCTCCACAATGCAGTTTTCAGAAAAGTCCCATGGATTATCTTTTCCAAGGAGTCTTTTTGTTCTTACTTAAAATCATTTAGTGTGTGTGTGTGTGTGTGTGTGTGTGTGTGCCAAGAATGCAGGATTTTTGAGAGAAAGAAAGAATCATTCTCACAACTTCTAGTGCCTTTTCCAGTGCTCTATACTCAAGAGAGTTTTCCAAAAAAAGATGGTTGACTATTTGGTTCCTAGAGCACGGCATTTTTTACCCTCTCTCAAATAAAACCATTATAAAACAGATTTAATCAATGCTTCTTTCAGTCACAGCACCCAATATTTTAAAAACACTCATTTTTCAAATAGCCAGAGTTGACATTTCTGGTTAATTAATATTTAAGATAGTTATTCAAGTCTGAACTATGAGCCATTATCTGGTATGGATGTGAACCATACATCTAAGTGGGTGAGGAAATCTTCCCTTGTCAGTCACCATCAACTGGATAACATGGAAAATAGTAGACCTTTTCTTTCTTCTAAATACTGGCATTTCAACAATCAAAAGATTATCTTCTGAAATATTTGGCCTTGGAAATCTGAGCAAAGCCATGTATTAAGGGGCTGTTGTCAATACAACTTGGAAGGATCATAAGAGACTTAGAAGGAGATATATATATTGCTGACCCCTGAACAATGCTGGGGTTAGGGATGCTGATCCCCTGCACAGTCTAAAATCCAAGAATAACTTTGACTCCCTCCAAATTTAACTACTAATAGTCTACTATTTATGGGAAGCCTTACTGATAACATAAATGTCTGATTAACACATATTTTATGTGTTGTATGCATTATACACTGTGTTCTTTCAATAAAGTAAGCTAAAGAAAAAAAATGTTAAGATCACAAGGAAGAGAAAATACATTTACAGTACTGTACTGTATTTATTGAAAACTTCATATAAGTGGACCCACCCAGTTCAAACCTGTGTTGTCCAAAGGTCAACTGTATATAATGTGTGTGTGTGTGTGTGTGTGTGTGTATATATATATATATATATATATATATATATATATATATATATATATATTATATACAAGCTCTTGTTTGTAGCTAGTAACATTGAAAATTAGGTGTGATTATATTTTATGATAACATTTGAAATTTTCATGCTGCATTTCCCTTTTTCTTTCCTTCTTTCCCTCCCTCTCCTCCCTTTATTTCATATTTTTTCTATTTCTCTTTTTAATTGGAGAAGCATTCCCTGAGACATTTTGTCACTTGAGTTGTTATTTTCTTACATTTTTCTAAGTCATGATAATTGACATTTTAATAGGTTTAATTGATCAATAAACAGATTGTCTTGCAGCAACACTGTGGATTTCCTATTATATTAGACATTATATCAAAGAAGTGACTTTTAAGAAAAAGTAGAAGAGACTAATTTTTTTAAAAGATTTTATTTATTTACTCATGAGAGACATAGAGAGGCAGAGACGTAGGCAGAGGGAGAAGCAGGCTCCATGCAGAGAATCTGATATGGGACTCAATCCCAGGACTCCGGGATCACGCCCTGAGCCAAAGGCAGACGCTCAACCGCTGAGCCCCCCAGGAGTGTCACTTCACTGATATTTATTGAATACCAATTGTAGTTCGGACATTATGCTCGGTACTTGACATAGGAATTTTTAGTTAAACAGTAATGGATTAGATGGCAATACTATCACTATTTTATAAAGAAACCATCAAGCTAATCTGGATCATGATGAAGCTGTGATTTCCTCCAGGTCTCTATGGCCCTGAAGCCTGTGTTCTGTTATCATAAATTCCAGTATCTAGGTGGTATAAGAAAAGTTAGTTATGTATTAATTTATATCATCACATTCCAGAAAAAGGATGTGAAATAGGTAAATCAGCTAATCTCTTTGGATTACAGTTTGTCAAAAATGAGGATCTCAATTCAATTATCCCTGTAATATCAAATTTATCATTTGATAAATTCCATATGGTCTAGAGCTCCCCCAAATGCAGATTGTTATATGCATCTCTCTTGCTGTATCATGTGCATTTTATCACAAAATATGTATTTTAATGCATTCTCAATTCTCTACACATTCATAAAGTGTTCAATTCTGTTGCCATAAGACGTTGATTTAATATAAAACAATATGAAGCAGTATTGATTCAGTGATTAAAGAAAATTCCTGCTCAAGATTCAGAATTTCTGATCTTTTGAAACACTACAAATCACTGACTGGCTAAAACTACTCTTCGTCCAATTGACAGACATTTTCAAAGTTTGTTCTACAATTTCAGAGAATTACAATATGCCATGGAGGGTTCTACATCTTTTATAGTTGTGTCAAGTATGGCAGAAAACTAAAGCCATTCTTTAACTACTTTGATCACAACTCCTTCACACTTAATCACGAAGTCATTTATTCATGCAGTCATTCATTCATTTAACATTTGCTAGGTGCTTCCTGTATGTTACCTAAAGCACAGACCCTCCCTCTATCTAGCAGTGAACCAAATAGAAATAGAACATGCCTTGTTGGAGTTTACGGTCTAGTAAGTAGTCTAGTAAATAAGAAAGAAAATAAACAACTAAACATATACATATACACATATGTATACACAGAACAGTGAATACTATAAAATAATAAATGCAATAAAATCAGGAGATGGGAGTTACCCATGGCTTTGTCATCAGGGGAATAGAGAACCTATGGAGGAGCCACCTTTGAGAAGGGAAGTGGGCAAAGCACTCCGGGCAGAGAGGATAACAAATGGGACTGGATGACTAGGGTCCATGTGTACACATGCATAATTTGAACCCCCATCCTTTAGGTATGGCCCTTCAGCCTTTAAAGTAGGCAAACTGAAAATAAGCAAGAGATCTACCTTCCTGCCTTCTTCAGGGCTCACAAAGCAATTTTGCTTTCCTACATAAACATTTCTATGATAGTAACTGTTTCTAGTGTGTTGGGGTATCTGTATTTAAATCTACCAAATTACATAAATTCAAAATGAACATATTCTACAGGATGATTATAATTTAAGTACCTTTTTTTTAAAAAAAGGACTTATGGCTCTTTCTTTCTTTCTGTTATTTTTAAAAATAGGACAAAAGAATACCAAAGGTCAAAAGCTTCCAGTCCTAGTCCTGACTTTGTCACTTGCTGTATGATCCTGAACAAATCCTTGCTCTCCCTTGAGTTCTGTCTCTGTGTTTGTAAGAAGAAAAACTGGCTGAGGGGCATGTAAATCCTGTAAACCATCTCCACCTATGAAATTGTGATTATCAAGAAACAAGGTAGGGTTCTATTTGAATGTTAAGGAATCGGACTCATGGTAATAAGCATATAATATATAAATATGCATAGGAGATGTGTTATGATTACTATAGAAGTTCTCTTTAAACATAGTTCATAAATTTTTGCCAAAAAATGCTAATTAACCTCAAACCAAACCCATAGTTCAAAACTTAATCTAAAACAACTGTATTGTAGTCTTTATTTTAAAAGGAATAGTTCAATAATTTATTATTAGAATGCAATATGATAAGCACATATTCATTACAAATTCAAGATACAAGCTTCCTTTATAAACTATACTTCTTTGCTGTAAAAAAACTTTTAAAATGTACCTACTTGATGAAAAACGGCTTCACTCTGTGTAACTACAGTTTTACTAGCTCTGTAACGTTCATGTTTGTACACAGTTTGAATGACATGTAATTACCTATTTTCTCCTAATACTCTTCTTAAACCTCTCTGTTAAGTGCCTAAAAAAGTTATTCCAGAACTAAAGAAAGTAAAAGCTACATCCATTTAACTTTATAGTTTGGAATATTGCTCTATGAAATAAAGTGACATTTAGCAGTATTGTGTAACTATTCAAAACTTAATTGATGGTTCTTTTGTTCATTCTCCTTGGCATTCAAAATGTGGATTTTAAATCACTAAAATGTTTATATTTGAAGGGGATCAGTTTAAAGCAGTACCACATTTATACCAGCCTGTCCTCCAGGGACTTGAAAGACAGAATATCCAGGAGTGGTGGAGGATTGGTGGGAAGTCTATTCACCCCTATATCTCCCAATTCAACAGATACTTCCTATGTACCCACTCACACTCTTCTAATCAGTCATTCATGCATTTATCAAATATTTATTCCAAGCACTCTGCAGCCTCAAGACCTCTGTGTTTGCAGCCTCTTTTTCCTGATATCTTCTTCATCAACTATTCAGAGTCTATTTCCTTACTTCATCCAGGCTAGTATTCAAATGTCACTTCTGACCACCCTACCTAATGACTTGGCTCCATAATGTTCCATCTCCTCATTGCAACTTATTTTTCTTCATAGCACTTATTATTTGACAGTATTTATAGGTATCTTTTTTTTCTGGCTCCCTCCATTGGAATGTAAAGTCTAGAAAGTACTTTGTTTTTGCTCATTGCAATATTTCCACCACGTAAACCAGTCTCTGACATAGGGTTGCCATTCAGTATGTAAATGGTGGATGAATGGGTAACTTTTCTGAGGACCTCCTCTGCATAAGCTACTGGGTTAGGCCAAGAGGCAGATGCATCCAACAGCAAAACACGTTCCAAGAATAAGGGAGCAGATCTCAAACAAGAGCAGGGGCTGCATGAAGTACAGGTGCTATTCTTCCAATTGCCAATCCCTCTTTTTTCCACTGCAGTGGCCATGCTGTGCTTCATTTGAGCACTGCTGGTTGGACTCTTAAGGACGATTACAGGATCAGGTGCACACAGCTACTCCATAGCAGACCAGATTACTTATCCAGTCTTAGACTCTTTCTCTAGATTGCTTTGCTCAAAAGCTTTGTCTGCTTTTGACTTTATGATAGAGAACAACAACTCCACAGGTGTGCTCTTATCTTCCTTTCTCATCATCTGCGGCATGTACAGAAGTTAGAAGCATGAGGTTACAATCAGACAGACCTGGGTTTTAATTCCCATCTGATACTTAAAACTGCATTAGTCCTCAGCATTAATATCTATAAAATGGGGATGATGATAGGATGCCTCAGAATCACTTAGTCTAATGCCTGATACAGAGTGAAAACTCATTAAATGTTCATGGAAAAAGCCTTACAACTTACATGCACTTCCTAGAAGTTAGGGATTTCTCCCATTTCTGCCTCTATGTGTCCATCATAAGCCACAACTAGAAAGAGAAGCTTCACTTATAAAACACAGTTGCTAACATATCATAGGTTCAGTCTTCCTTAAAGTAAACATTTGGGCAGCCCGGTGGCTCAGCAGTTTAGTGCCACCTTCAGCCCAGGGTGTGATCCTGGAGACCAGTGATCGAGTCCCATGTGGGGCTCCCTTCAAGGAGCCTGCTTCTCCCTATGCCTGTGTCTCTGACTCTCTCTCTCTGTGTCTCTCATGAGTAAATAAAATCTTTATAAATAAAAAAAAGCTAAGAAAAAAATAAGTAAATATTTTTGGGATGCCAATATGGCAAAAAAATCACATACATACTTCATTTCTAGATGAATACAAATGAGGAATATCCTCTTCTAACTAGCATGATGAAGAGGGGTGTGGAAGGCTTAGAGAGTCCCAACTGGTAGATGATGATGCAAGCTATAGGACAGGGTACTGAGGATTCAAACAAAAGAGAGCTATATATAATGTGAATATTATAACATTTTATGGCTTTTTAAAATAATTATAAAATAGCCTTATAAAAAATATAGTTTTTATTCAACTGTCTATCAAATACTTATAAAAGCTGATCCTACATATTATGTATAACTTGATATATTAAGTAAACATGTAGGCCCTATGATCTCACCAGAATTCAATAAACATAGTAATTAATAATAAAAATATAAATAACCAAAATATAATAGTTAAGACTAAAATACTACAAATACCGCTTTATGCATTTTACTTATATTTGTTAATTTAATGCTGCCAACCACCCCTTGAAGTACTAATTATTATTGTCTGTATATTAAAGATGAAGAATACAAGTGAAGCCCAGTTAGAGGTGATGCTAGCATTGAAAATCAGGAAGTCTTATGTCAAAACTTTAAGCTTAACCACTATCCTATACTGTCTCCTAAACTCTTGAAAATGGAATTTTCTTTCTTTGAAAGGAATTTTAAGTTAAAATACAAGCCCTTTTTTAAAAGATTTTTATTTATTCATTTATGAGAGACAGAAAGAGAGAGAGAGAGAGAGAAGCAGAGGGAGAAGCAGACTCCATGCAGGGAGCCCGATGTGGGACTCGATCACGGGTTTCCAGGATCAGGCCCTGGGCTGAAGGCAGCACTAAACTGCTGAGCCACCCAGGCTGCCCAATACAAGTCTTTAAAACAAAACAAAACAAAACAAAAGAAATGTAATTCAGGCAAGAAGAAAAATGAAGTCAAAAGTAAAAATTAATGAATTAAAGAATTAAAAACAGATTTAACATACGGTTTTTGAAGTGTGCACAATAACTGTGTAATTTTAAAATACTGATAATTATTTTAATAAATATTCTAGTTAGAATCAAAACAATGCAAGAGCTAACTTAGGTAAAATTTACTGTGTATTAGCTGCTGGACTAAATAGTTTGTATGTATATCACCAATTAATCCTCACAATAAACTTTTATGATAAGTAATCTACTAATTTTCACAGATAAAAAAAACAAATCTTAGAGAATATAATTAACTTGCTTATGTTTACTCATTTACTAGTAAGTGCCTCCATCAGGTTTTGAATTCCTGTCTGCCTGACTCTAGAACCCAAATTTGTATGATTATATATGCAGATGCTCAGAGAAAACAAAACTAAAACTAAGAAGGAAAAGCACATGTAACAAAATAAATGAAGAGTATTAAAATTTCAAGAGAACATTAAGAAAATTTTTGTGGCACAAAAGTTAAAATTTCTATTAAATGACCGATTTTTACAGGAAGACGTAATTGACACAAATTAACATAACAAGTAGTTAAAAAACCCAACAGCCATGAAAAAGTAAGAGCTGCTGTTGAAGAACAAAATGAAAAAAAAAAAAAAGAATTTAATGAAAGAACCAGGCCTAGACAGTTTTATAGGCAAATTTTATTGAGCTTATTTAAGAGGCAGATAATTCTGTTACCATGTAAACATTTGCAACCAATCAAAAGGGCACTATGGAGCAAGACAGACAAATGGAGATAGCATTATGAAAGAGCAAGGCCATTCCTACAGATAAAGTGACAATTACTATATATAAGGATGACTTCACATAAGTTCTGGAGGGGTAATGGAATTGAGAAGAATTCTATATCAGATGCTATTTCCAGGACAGCCCTCTCTCTAAGCTGGTGATACTGTCATTGGAGTAATAATGTGAAAGACAAGGAGCAGTGGACATGATGAGATATGAAGAAACAGCATTCAAAGCACAGGGAATAACAAGGAAAAATGCTGAGGTAGGAATGCATACAACATGAACAAGAAATAGAAGAACAGGAAAAGAAAATCCTCAGTGTAGAATAAAGAACATGTACAAGAAAAGAGAAGGAACAGAAAAAATATTTGTAGTGAAAAGAGAGACAATATGAGAGCATTCTGGAGAGGCAATTTCAGTAATCCATGTGACGCAGGGTGGCATGTGCTATGGTGGTGGTAACAGAGGAGATGGTAAGATGTGAAAAGTTTTGAACTATTTTGGAGATACTGATATTCAATATAGATGTATATAATATGTACACTGTATATGTATGTCTATGTACATCTATTTTAACAGGGTCATGGAGGCATCATTAAATGCAAAATAAAAATTCTCATTCTATAAGTGGTTTGATATAATGCTATGAAATATAATAAAAGGCATTGTTAGAAACTGCCTGGGATGAGAGATATAGTTTATTATAATGAAAAGA
The DNA here is from genome assembly GCF_018345385.1 of Vulpes lagopus. Taxonomy (NCBI): domain Eukaryota; kingdom Metazoa; phylum Chordata; class Mammalia; order Carnivora; family Canidae; genus Vulpes; species Vulpes lagopus. Next base: position 33,961,341 of record NC_054824.1, read on the forward strand.
TGATTCTTTATTAGGTTAAATAATTTTATAGCATTTTAATCCATCTTGATGATCCCCATTAGCACTCAGATCTAAGTGTGAACACAAGGGTTTTGTTTCTTTAAGTAGGCTCCAAACCCAGCATAGAGCTCCATGTAGGGCTTAAACTCACAACCCTAAGATCAAGACCTAAGCTGAGATTCAGGGCTTTAATGACAGAGTCACCCAGGCACCCCTCCAGAAGGTTTTTAAATAAGGAAGACTGACAAAAATGCTTGCTGAATCTTTCTAAACAACATTATGGCTCTATTTTTCACTGGAATCATAAGTCAGCTAAATAACAGATTTAGGTACACAGAGCAGCTGCTATCAACTATCCTCTTCCAACTTTATTCAAATTTCATTTCACAGACTTTTCATAATCACTTTTAGGGAAGCATATATTATAATAGAACAGTGGAGTGAGTAGGGTCAGAAAATCTAGAAACACGGAATTTCTGCTGCTAACTAATAAGGGATGTAGTCTCAGTTTATTTGTCTGCAAAGTGAAAATCACATTGCCTGTTCTACACATGGTTGTATTATTGTGAGAATCCAATTAGTTAAGTGATGTAAAAGGAATTTTGGAAATTTTAAGATGGTTATTCTGTATTAAGTTATTCTTCTTGGAAGTATATGAGTTTAATAATGCACTGATATTAAATGGAATAAAAGTTGGTAGAGTCAATTCATGTTTATAGGATCGGCACTGGCTTCTGAGCAAGTGCACGTATGAGATGTAATGATAAGCCTGGATCACAAGTAAACTAATACCAAACAAAGATGGGCCCAAAGGCTTCATCTCTAAAATGTGGGCATGGGATCTCTAAGTCTTGTATTTGAAATGGATCTTGAAATGGATCAGCTGAAATCAAGAGACTGCTTTCTCCATGATTCATTCTTTTGTGTGGGTAGCCTCAATAAAAACTCTTCCTTCACCAAAGTCTACTAAAATTCTACTTATTTCCCATTAGAGTTAGGAATTCAGAGTACTAGGTTACGAGGGATTACCAAAAACTTAAAATTCATCCTGCTTTTACTGAATCCAAGGCTTTCCCTTCCAGTAGGCAGAAGAAAGAGATGCTGTTAGAAATTCAAAAATAACTTGCCTTGGAAATACAGAGAAAGGAATTAAAAAGAAAGAAATATGCTATAGACCACATTTTACCAGCTAGTCAAAGATGTTACTTGTTTCTTAGATCTAAATTAGACTTTTTAAAAGATTCTTATATTGAGTAAACATTTCTTCCTAAGTGCAGTCCCTTAAAACCTTTCTTAATTTCTTTGGAAAGGTAATTGGTATTTTCAAACACTATGGTCAGTCAATAAATGTTCATGGGAATCTGATCTAGTAGGATCATTAAGTATTATAATTCAATGAATAAGAAAACATTCCCAATTACTATATGCATATATAAATTTATTGCTTTAAAATAGGTTTATAGGATGCCTGGGTAGCTGAGTCAGTTAAGCATCTGACTCCTGATTTTAGCTCAGGTCATGATCTCAGGGTGGTGCGATTGAGCCCCATGGAAGGCTCCATGCAGGACATAAAGTCTGCTTAGGGTTCTTTCTCTCCCTCCCCCTCTTCCCTTCCCCACCTCCCTGCTTATGCATGCACAGGTGTGAGTACACTCTCAAAAATAAAATAATAAAAATAAATTAAAAATAATTTAAATTTAAATTTAAGTTAAAAATTAAATTAATTAAATTTAATAATTTAAATTTAAATTAAAAAAAACTCCTATACCAAATAAGTTAAATTGACTATTAATACATCATCTTTGGCCTTATAGTTATTCCTCTAACAATATTACTAAAATGCTGACTAATTTTAAATGTTCTGAAGAATTGAATATGCCTCTGATCATTAGTAAGTATATTCATCTGTGGGGAAGTTTTGTGTATTATCTAGCACCAGGTACATTTATCAGGTGACCTATTTATTTATTTTTATTATCTTCTGATGGTAAAGAAAAGAAGTTAGGTCTGATTCTTTTGTTAAAAAACAACATATCAATGGAAACCAAAGTCATATTATTTCTCATCCAGTGACAGTTCTTTCCAGTTGATATGATAAAGATTCCTAAACAAAGTGCTTTCTGTTAGATAACTGAAGTAACTTTATAATTTTAGGTAAGATCATTCATGCAGTATATATATTACAACTAAAAATATGCTTGAATTGAAAGTGATTCCTCTTATAATTTTAGTCACTATACACATAAAATTATGGCAAAATTTTCATGACATTAAAGAATCACTGTAATCCTAGTGAAAATCTTGAGAAAACTTTAATAATTTCACCAGGTTGGTTGTAAACTGCACTAGGAAGAGAATATTAAAGTTATCAATACATGGATAGAACACGATTCACGTAACTGCAGAGTCCTAGAAATCTTTATGATTTAGAGCAGCAATCTTTATGTCAGGTGTATGACAAATCAGGTGGACTGAAAAAGACAGCACAGCACTTAAAATTCGGTTTGAGACACTTGTTATTTTCTCTGTAATGTAAAAGCAACAATAGTAATCTACTAATCTATTATACAAAATAATTTTTATATGTATGCATATAGTAATAATTTTTATATATATGCATATAGTAATTTTTAGATATTCTAAAACCATCAAGACTAGTAGTTTCTTTGAATTCTTTATACTGTGAATAAGTAATACATCTATTCATTTACTGAATTTTCACTATTTGCCATATATTTTCTTCTTTATATCTAATGACCTTTATTTGCATCATACTGTAGAGTTTCCAATGTTCTTTTTCATACCTGATTTTAATATCCATATGTGATAGGTACATTAATATCATCATCCTTATAAATAGCCTCAAAGTTTGGTTTGCCCAAATCTATCTGACTGTGAGTGACAGTGCCAGGCTTTAACCATGCTCATGTACGCTACATTCTGTAGCCATGAAGGAGTCAACACTAGGGGATTATTACCTTGATTCACAGCTGGAAGTCAAAGGGCATTCCTCAAACAATGTGACATGCTTATGGGCTCATGACCCTAAATAGATTCTCAGTAGTCTGTTTCCCTTACTCATTTCTCCATTTATCAAGAAGGTAACAATGCTAATTTCACATAACCTGTCTTTCCTAACAAATTTCGGTAACTTTTCATGTGTACCATGGCATATATAGATGAGATTTTTTTTTTTTTGGAACATAGCACAGGGGTACTCAACAAAGTATGAAGAGGGCCAGGAAGGCACCTGAGTTGAATTTGAAGGATGAGGAGAAGTCAACAAAGGCAATCAAGGCTGAAGTTAAGTAAGGCCCTCAAGGTGTGTGTGTGTCGGGGGTTAAGGATCAACCAAAGCTCACATTTAAGAAAGAGAATACTGTTTTTCAGTGCACACTGTGAGACACAAGGCTGGAAAGGTAGATGGGGCCAGTGCATAGACTTTTATTTATCATGAAAGGAAGTCTGCATTTTACCCCATAACTAATGAGGTGCCAGGGAATGGAAATAATTGGAAGAGAAACATTTTTTATAAAGTCCTGTGGGAGGTGGGTGAAGAACTGATTGATATCTAGGGTAAAATCATTAGAAGAATGAAAACCTACTGAAAGAAGAAGACAGCAAATTCTACTCATAAGAATGCACAGTACATATTTTGAATTTTAATTCTTTGTTAAAGAACTTTGTTAAAATTTTAGTTAAGCCAACTGTGTCAATTACCGTTACCTGTTCTACTGAGATGAATAAACCAACCCAGTTGTTGTTTCCTTAATAATACAATTTGTTTTCATAGTGGAAATGGGGAGACTCTTTTGGAACTACCTTTTCATTAATAGAAGGGTTTTCCTCCATTTAATCTTTACTCTGTAAATCCAATCACTGTCGCAAAGCATAAAAAACTTTTAAAATTTATCTGCTTTGTTCCTCTTCCAAGAATAGAGTATACCAGGTAAGGAACTAGAATTTGGAGTCAGATAGATCCTTAGATCTTTAGATAGATCCTTACTAACCATGTGACTTGGAGTCATTTATCTATCCCCACTGAACCTCAGCTCCTGAGCTATAATAAATAATATATCTCTTTCAGAGAGTTTTGTAATGTTTAAATGCAGTAATTTTCTTAAGTATCTAATGCAGGTCCCACACATAGGAAGGGTTCAAAAAACAATAGATGCTATTATTATTTTCTTAATATTATTTTATTATTTATAATATTATTATTTTATTTATTATTTTATTATTATTGAGGTAGCACAGGTTGATACTTAAAATCATGAGGTATTGAAACCACTAAGGTTTGAATTCCAGCTTGGATACTAGTTCCTAATCTCAGAAGTTATTTATCATCTCACCTATAAAATGGCAAAAAGTGATACCTACACCAGAGGGTTGTTTTGAGGATTAAATGGTACAACATAAGTGTGTAGCTTAGGGCTGGCACACAGCAGGCAGTCAGGGCATATTTATACTACCATGGCCATCAATGCTACCACTTTCCCCTGTTATGATTAGTACCCTCCTCTGTGCTTGGTCATGAGTATAACAAGCCAGACAAAAATGTCAGTCTAAATAAACCTCTTCACATAAGCTACTGGAAAATGGCTATTACTAGTGCAAACATATTTTGGCCAAAATTATTTCCTTTCTTCCCTCATTATCTTTGTTTCCAACAATTTTTTTCATCTTTAAAGAAAAAACACTTTTTCTTATTGAAAAAGACACACAGCATGATCCATGAAAGAAAGAATTAATACTCTAGACTGCATTAAAATTAAAAACTGCAGAAGACAAGGTCAAGAAAAGAAGAAGATAAGCTACAGACTGGGAGAAAATATTTGCAAACGACACATCTGATAAAGGACTGCTACTGAAAATATAGAAAGAGCTCTTCAAAACGCATGTCCACACAAAAACCTGTATATTGATATTTATAGAAGTTTTATTCATAATTGTCCATACTTGAAAGCAACCAAAATTTTCTTCAGAAGGTGAATGCATAAATACACAATGGAACATCCAAACCATGGAATATTATTCAGTGCTAAAAAGAAATGAGCTATCAAGTCATGAAAAGACATGAAAGAAACTTAAATGCATATAACTAAGTGAAAGAAGCCAATCTGCAAAGGCTGTATATTGTATGATTCCAACTCTATGACATTCTAGAAGAGGTACAACTATAGAGTGTGAAAAAGATCAATGGTTGCCAGAGTTAGGGGAAAGGAGAAGGATGAAGTGAAGCACAGAAGATTTTTAGGGCATGAAACTATACTGTATGATACTACAATGGTGAATAAATATTATTATACATTTGTTGTCTAAACCAACAGAATGTACTATAACAAGAGTGAATCCTAATGTAAACTATGGACTCGGGGTGCTATGGTGTGTCAGTGCAGTTTATCAATTGTAATAAATTTACTACAGTGGTGAGGGAATGTTGATAATGGGGTAGGCCTCATGTAAGTGGAAACAAGGGGGTTTATGAGAAATCTCTCTGTACCTTCCTCTCAATCTTGCAGGGAACCTACAACTGCCCTAAAACATAGAGTCTATTTTATTTTATTTTATTTTATTTTATTTTATTTTATTTTATTTTATTTTATTTTTTTATTTATTTTTTTTATAGAGTCTATTTTAAAAAAGACTTAGTATAATGGAAAGTTTAGAGAATTTAGACTAACAACATGAAAAAAAAATCCATAGTCCACCACTCTACAACTACTGATACTAACTTTGCATTGCACATTTTCATTTTTTATATTAATATCTGTTTATTTGATTTTAAAAGAAGAATATTTTCAGACCAAAGTCTTATACTAAATACACTGGCCAACTTTTTAACCTGAAAAATGGAAGCAAAGAGTTTTTGAGTGATACCATCTCTTGTTTAGATTTAAAGGGTAAATTTAATAGTATGTTTTTAATAGAGCAAATTCTCAAATAAAAACTTTAACCAGAATCCAAATGATTTACAACCTTCTATTAACTTACTCTTCCCACCCCCGATATTGTGCTTTGGGGAAAAATGTGAAAATAAGAATTGGAAGAAAGTAGGCTTTATTTTTTAAAAAGGAGTTTGTGATCACACAGAATCACTCAATGCAGTCTTTTTAATTCAGCTGAAGTTCAGTGAGAACTGACATTCACAAGTACTGCATTCTCAAAGACTGTCCAGAAAATACTTAATTATGTTATTAGTTAAATAGAAAATCCAATTAACAAAAAAACAGGATAGCCCTTTACTTGGATATTCCAACAAAATTTTGCCTAGTCTTTGAAGAATGGAAGTCATCAAAAGCAGATCTTCTTAAAGTTTTTCAGATTATACTCATTATTTCATACTGTCATCTTCTAAAAGAACTTTATTGTCCTGATACAGAAAATTCACATGACACATGCAAGGTCATGTTTTGGACTTAACTCTTCTGAAAGACACTGAACATTAGTATTTTTTCCAGAGAATAAGAATTCCCCCTGACCTTGATCTGCCACAGAGTTTCAGTATAGTTTTCAAAGCCTCCTGATACCCACTGGTTCATATGCTTTTCATAGCCTTCTAAGGTCTGTAGTGTAGATATTTGCAATCTTTGACTTAAAACGAAGAATCTGAGATTCAGAGATATCAGATGGCTTTTTCTCCCAAGGCCACAAAACTTTGACATTGCAGAGCTAGCACAGTACTTTAATTTTTGCTATTGGTAAAATGAGCAACCTTGGGCTAGTCACAGAACCTCCCTGGAGTTGTCATTCACAAGTAAAAATGCAGGGATGAGTCAAGATGGTCTTTCCCTTCCTTTGCAGCTCTATGATTTAGGAGCTATACCCTCTAGAGCACAATGCTCTAGGTCCCTAATACTTAAGTATTAGGGAACCTTGCTTTTGTTAGCATTAACCTTTCTTATTGGCTTTACCTATCTCTATTCTCCATGAGCAGTTCTCAAAGTGTGGTTCACAAACTGCTGGCCCATACACCTCTTGAGAGGGGGCATGTGGTTAAAACTGTAAGAATAAAATTTTAAAATTATTTGTCTTTCACTATTTGTGAAAAAGACAAATAATTTTTACTGATTGTATGAAAGCAATAATGGATCAATCATGGGCATGTTAGCACCAAATCAAGGCAGTGGTACCAAACTATACAAGTAGGTATTGTTTTCTTTATCACCTAGTGTGAATGTAAAACAAAAGTGTACAAATAAAATAAAAAAAAAACCAAAATAACAAAATGCCAGTTTCAAGAATGTCTTAAATAGGACAGTGAAAAATATTAATTTTATTAAAAAGCAATTCTTGAATGAACAATTTTTTATGTTTGTGATAAAACTGTTAGTATGTATAAAGCACTCTGCTGCATGCTTAAGTATGATGGTTTTCACAAGAAACATGATTTGGGTGACTGAACTGTGAGCCAAATTAATTTCTTTTTATATGGAATGCCATTTCATTTTTTAAATTTTTTTTAAAGATTTTTATTTATTTATTCATAGAGACACACAGAGAGGCAGAGACACAGGCAGAGGGAGAAGCAGACTCTATGCAGGGAGCCCGACGTGGGACTCTATCCTGGGCCTCCAGGATCACACCCCAGGCTGCAGGTGGCGATAAACTGATGCACCACAGGGGCTGCCCTGGACCGCCATTTCTACTTGGAAAAACAGCTAACAGAAAACTATGAAGTGAAACAGTCATTTCAAAGAAAACAAATTATACTATTTGTTACCAATGATAAATTGAAGCTTTCAAGTAAAAATCGGAAGTTTGAAAAACTTGTATCCATCACAAAGGGCTGGAAGCTTTCCTAATATTTAAAGACTTTTCTGATGAGATCAGTGGTAATATTAAGAGTTGTGATTCTTTTTAGATATTGTGCAATAGAATGTGTCAACATTTAGAATATTTACATCACGCAATGAACCATTATTTTCCAAGTGACTAACGGATGGATAAAAGGTCCATTCAAAGTATAAGCTAATGTGTCAACATTTAGAATATTTATATCACTCAATGAACCATTATTTTCCAAGTGACTAATGGATGGATAAAAGGTCCATTCAAAGTAAAAGCTAAACCAATGGGTTTTAAGATAACAGAATATGAAAAGTTCATTATTATGATTTCAAATAAGTTGACACCCAGAATAATTTCTCATCTGCTTTGCTCATGTTCTTCTCTATTTCTACAATTCTCTCCCATTTTTTGTCTCTATATTATTTTCATTCATATTTTCATTCTTTAAAGTCCATCAAATCTTAGATATAACATATATACTAAGAAATATGTATTCATTTGTGTTATAAGCCAAATCTTTCAAATCTTAAGAAACAACAAGTATTTGTTGCCTACTTCTTACAAGGTATTGAGGATTCAAAGGTGCATGGAATATTTCTCTCTGGAGGACACAAATGCCACTTGCACACTCTCTACTTGGAAAGGCTCCATGACAGCCCAATCCCTTGTGTTCTCTTACTTCACACTGCAGGCAGCATTAACTTGATGTCTATATCAGTTCTATGCTATCAGTATATGTACTTCATTGCTCAGGAAGACTTTAAAGGCCTTTGAACACCTGCTAGATAGGTTCTAGCATAATGAAGAATCATTTGCTTCCCTGTCTGTAGTTCAAACATGAATATTTTAAAATTCTATTTTAAAAAAATTTTTTTAAAATAATTTTTTTGGTATTTATTTATATCCCATCTTGATTCAAAATGGAATCAAAACATACACAATTGTTAGGACAATATACATGCTTTACATCTAATAATTCTTATAAGTGAATTATTTGACTTCTACTGAATAAGGATGGCTTGCTCCTCTAGATCTTTTCTAGATCAACATAAAAAAATGACAGCAACTTGGATACTTCAGAAGCATCTTTTAGATGCACTCATGATGCCTGTTAGAAATACAAATAGCAATGAACTTTTTGATTCCTTGACCACAGTCAGTGGGTGTTTTTCTGTTTCATGAGTCACAGACATCTGTGACTGATGTAGATCATTGCATGTAGGATACACTAAAAACATACTTTCTGATTCAGGTTAAATTCTAAGACACATATATTGTAGGCCAAATCTAAACTAGTCTCTACCTGGAGCTATTCATACTCATTTATTTTCAAAAAAGGAAAACACTGTGCCAGCTTTTTCTGAATAAAAATATATCTTAAAAGCTTTCTTTCTGTTTTATAGCATGAATATTTTAAGTAATAAGGTTGTCCTTAGGATGATTATAGCACCATCTGAAGAAAGATGTAATAATAAAGTAAGATTTAATTTATGCATTTCTATTTTCAAAGCCTTTTTTTTTTTAAACACTTGCTACATCCCATGAATCTCTGAGGTTTTCTGATATAGAAGGCAGCCAAGGTTCAGCTTCCTAACAGAAGGCTATTGCCATAAAGCCACCAACCTGAGAAGGCATTTTTATTTCTATAGAAAAGAAACAAAACAGTATAAGACTCACGTCAAGGGAGAGCACTTGATTAAACCTCTGAAGATGGAACTTCATTACATATTTGAATACCTAATCTAGTCTACTTACGAATAGAACTTAGATGTTCAATTCTTTTTAAAAAAATATCCTAGGTCAGGGCAGCCTGGGTGGCTCAGCGGTTTAACGCCTGCCTTTGGCCCAGGGCGTAATCCTGGAGACCCGGGATCGAGTCCCGCGTCGGGCTCCCTGAATGGAGCCTGCTTCTCACTCTGTCTGTGTCTCTGCCTTTCTCTCTCTCTCTCTCTCTCTCTCTCTCTCTCTCTGTGTCTCTCATGAATAAATAAATAAAATCTTTAAAAATATATCCTAGGCTGTTTTGCAAATAAGCAAGTTAAGAAATATTTGAATTGGATTGTATGTTTAGGCCATTAAAGGATTAACCAACTCTTATTTAATAATAATAATAATAATAATAATAATAATAAAAGCTCAGAGTTTTACAAGCTATCAGTATTTCCTCCTTTCCCAAATCCCTGCTTTCAACTTCTGTAGGAGTTTTTCAGTATACAAGTCTTGTAAAGGGTAAATAAAATAGAATATATAATACAGTTATCTCCTTAGCTGCTTAATCATTTTGTGTATGTTTAAGATGAAAATGGAAATAAAATTGCTATTACTTTTTACTAAATCCTATCACAGCTTTCACATTTGAACATTAGATGTGCTCATCGGCGAAGGATTTAAAATCAATCTGCCACATAGGATGAATGTTTATGGAAATACCGCCTCAAATGTTAATGTAATATTGTGTAAAAGAGCAATTCCACAAAAAAACATCAGATTCTTAGGAATAAACACACACTGAGAGTCAAAGAGGTTTTCATGTACCACTGCAGAGAGTCACATGAAATTATCACTTTGGCATGCCAAGCACCACCGGATCCCTAGTCTATTCTGTGTTATGCACTATGGATCTGTAATCACCAAGACTGTAAAGGAGATGCCTTTCTTCGTAAATGTCTTTGGAGGCCTCATTTTTCCCTATTTGCATTCTTTGAACATCTGAGCACTTTCAGGAAAATATTTATAAAAACCTATAAACTATGGATTATAGTTAAAATTATAACCTCCAAGGAAAGCATCAGCAAAAACATCAAATATGATTCTTCCCCAGAGTGAACAGGAATGCAGTTCTCATTCTGCCAATCCATCCTTCTGACATAGCCAGGCCTCGTGCTGTGCCATCAGTACCCTCAGCTGACTTGAAATGTTCTTCAATCCCATCCTCAGTTCAGGGCCTTAAATCCTTTCTCTCCATGAGCCTATCAGGGGAGTGTCCAACCACCATGTATTTTTTTTCTTAAATCTTTTTGGACTTGCTTTCTATATTAAAATATTAACATTATCTCTCCATATAAATATATTAAATAAGATGCAGACCTGTTCCTTCAACAATTATTTTATTTATGTGCTCATTCAAAATGCTTATTCATGGCCTACTTTGGTATGGATGCTGAAACAAGCATTTCTCTTCACAATTAAACTGTGAGTGTCCTACATGCCTTACCACCCAGGGCTTTCAGTACCAAGACCTGCTTCATGGTAACAGCTCAATAAATATGAGATTAGTAATAATGACAAGAATATAGTTTTGAAAGAAGCTATGGTTCATATTCAAAATAATGTGCTTAATAAATGAGAGCAGAAATACTCTAATTAGTATCGCAAATCATGATTACAGGTGAGACTAACTTCGGACACTTTGGCCTCACAGAAACCTGGCTCTGCACTTAACTGTGGCAATTCTAGAGTTTCCTTGTGAGAGGAGCTTAGAAGGTGGCAATCTAGTTGGGAAGGGCACTGGACAATATGGCAGAAGATTTGAGTGTGCTGTATCACAACCAACCAAGCTCAGCTTCCCAGAAATTACTGCAGAATTTGAACCCATTTTCCACAGCAGGTAAAAATCTTTCTACCAATGTTTCTTTTCCACCTCCCATAAAAAGAATTTTCATTCTTTCACTTATTTGTTGATATAATATATGCCCAGAACTCTTGTAGGTAGTGATCATGTCTCTCAGGCCCATTCCTTCTGCTTTACATGCTGCTGTCATCTTGATTCCTATACCTGTTGGATGAACCATCTAGGGCCCCCTGACAACCAATGTCTTGGCCTAGTCACCTTACAGTGAACTTGACACCTACTATATAACCAACAAATGGAAGTGCCTCAATTCTAAAACCTTAAATTCTAAACTTCTACAGGCAAAATATAGCTGTCCTTTTCTGTATTCTTTTATTCACTTGACTTGTTTGACACCTGTAGGCCATCCAGAACACCTCTATCACTATACCTTTAAAAAGCTTTCATTTTCCCCATGTTATTGCAATACAATTGACATGTATCTTTAAGGTGTTTATCATAATGATTTGATATATGTACATATCATGAAATGATTACCACAATAAGTTTAGTTAACATCTATTACCTCACAGATACAAAGTTCTTTTTCTTATAATAACTTTTAGCATTTACTCTCTCAGCAACTTTCAAATATACACTATTGTTAACTACAGTCACGTTGCTGTAAATTATATCCCCAGAATTTATCTTATTTATAACTGGAAGTTTGTACCTTTAGACTGCTTCCCCCATTTTCCCACTCTGATCTCTGGCAAGCTGTTCAGTTTTCTCAGATTTAACATATAATAGGACTTATTTCATATAGAACAGTGCCTCAAGGTCCAATCATGTTGTTGGAAATAGCAAGATTCAATCCTTTTTATGGCTGAATAATATTCCACTGTGTGTGTGTGTTGGTGTGAATGTATGTGTGTGTATGTATGTATATATCATGTTTTCTTTATTTATCCACTGATTGACACTTAGGTTGTTTCCATGTCTTGGCTGTTATGAATAATGTTGCAACAAACATGAGAGTATAGATATTTCTTCAAGATCCTGATATCATTTCCTTTGGACATATACACCGAAGCGAAATTGCTGAATCATATGGTGGTTTGTTTGTTTGTTTATTTATTTATTTATTATTTTTGAGGAACCTCCATACTGTTTTCCATAGTAGCTATACTAATTTATATTCTTACTAACAGTGCACAAGAATTCTTTTTTCTCTACATCTTTTATCAACACATGTTATCTCTAGTCTTTTTTATAAGTCATTCTAACAGGTGATCTCTCCTTTTGGTGTGGGTCATTTCCCTGATGATTAGTGATGCTGAGTACTTTTTCATGTACCCACTACGTATCTATAGATTTTTTTGGAAAAATGTCTATTCAGTTTCTCTGCCCATTTTTTAATTTGATTGTTTGGATTTTTGATGTTAAGTTATATGAGTTCCCTATATATTTTGGATATGAACCCGTAATTAGATATGATTTGCAAATATTTTCCCACATTCCATAGGTTGCCATTTCATTTTGTTGATGGTTTCCTCTGCTGGGCAGAAGCTTTTTAATTTAATGTAGTCCCACTTATTTGTTTTTGCTTTTATTGTCAAATTGTTGTTTTCCATTCCTCTAGTAAGTACTTTTTAATGTACTAAATATGTGCCATGCATAGCCTACCTTCTCAGTAAAATACTGATAGCCACACATTAGTCTTCTTCCTGAAATCATTCTTTTGAGGCAAAGGATTTCTGCATAAAGTGGACATGGTGAAGAGATCCAAATTCCAATGTTCTTTTCTTTCCTTTTTCCTTTTCAATTCTGAGTGAACTACAGTTACAAAACAAGTGATGTGAGTTTCAGGGTCAGTGACAATTGCTGATTGTAGGCTGCTTCCTTTCTACTTAAAGTGAAAAATTCTCATTCAGTCAACACATTTCTTTTCATTAAGTGAGTTATAGAAATAAAACTATGGATAAGACATTTGCACCAACCTCAGTCCAAAGTGAAAGACGTGAAAACAATACAGCACCATAATTATTTCCAATAAAACGTATGAATCTCTACCAAAGTTAGGAGGAAGGAGATAGGTGCTCCTGCTGTGATGATTAGGTTACAGAAGGAATTAGGTTTTAATTGTGTCAGAAAATTGTTCAGAACAAATATAATTTTACTTGCCACAGGGAGCAAAAGAAAAACAATCAGGAAAAGATATTTTATTGAAATACATTTGGAATTTTCTCATGACACTACTGTGACTCTGATGATTTCTTTTAGTTCCAATAGACCTCATCATGACAGCCATTAAAACTGCAGCAACACATTCTCATGCTTATTGAAAAAAAGTAAAAATTAATCATACTTAATTGACATTTTGTTGTTACTACAGCCAAATGCAGAGGAAATAATTGGCTTTATTTTCTGCTCAAAACTTCTCTTGAATTAATTATAATCTAAGGCACAGAACTGTGACAGGAACTGTGCACCTGGTTTTTCCACCACTGTTTGATCCTGTATATAATGATTCTATGCACCATTTCAGAACTCAGAGAGAGAATACCACCAATTTTTTTAAATTTAAGCCTTTTTTTCTTTTTTTTATTAACTCACCAAAATAAATAAATAAGGAAGGAAATGTTCCCTAACTCCTTTCAACTTCTGGTAAGAGCACAGAAACCTTAAAGGTGATAGGAATTCTTGTTAAAAATGGTTTCTCTAAGAGTGCTCCAGTATTCACTAAAGAAACTCTATGCCAGAGGCTGACTGAGTTGGACAGAGAAGCCTAGTTCATAGCCTTCCAAAAATTTTCCTGTACTTGCCAGACAACAGGCTGGGGATACTGGATACTGGATAGACAGCAAGGTGGAACAAAAGCTTTGGAAATTGTCAATGTTTAGCACTCTGGTCTTATTGGATCTCAGAAGCTCACCAAATCTCTATGGCCAAGGACACAGGATTCCGTGTCAGGGTAAGAGAAAAGAACTGAACGGGTGCCACAATCTCTCCAGCAGAAGAGTGGAATGGGAGGTTTTCTGTTACCTGAATGCACAGCGACCAAAGACAGGGGCAACCACCATGGGCATTTCTCAGACCCAATAATACTTTTCTCATCAGAAGATAAAGGCAGAGGAAAAAGGCAATTAAACAAACAAAAACACAGATAACATGAGAAATGATATGAGAAAAATGCGTAGTATCCCTTAGTACGAGGAAGAAAAGGCTGAAAATGACTTACTTAGAAACCAGAATAAACAGAGGGAAGCTGGCTCACCATTATGAAAAGGTGAAAGCCAAAAAAAGATAAAAAGATACACATATCGAATTATAAAAAAAAAAGTGGAATGTGAAATGGGGAAAAATCATAAGCTAACTAAAATTCTAAAGGAAAGATGAGACTTTGGAACTGAGGCATCGACATAAGGCTGAAGCCCTCAAAAGTCTCTGTGAATAGGTAAACTGCAAGAAAAACCCCACACAAAGAGCAGAAGTGTGAATTCCCACCTGCTTCACCTGGTTCCCAGTGGATAGGAAAAAAGGGCAAGAACTTTCGAAACATTTGAGTCATAAACCTACCCTTACACAGGTTGGAGATGCAGCTCATACCTATTTTAAATTGTGAGATGTTTGGTCTTATGTCTTGTATGCTAAGTAGTCATAGGTAATAAAACCATTTGTATGTAATGCTTTTTCTAAGAAGCTAGGGATAGGGTTTGGAGACCTTGGACTCCCTTTCATTTTCAATATTCATAAAATATAAATTGGAATAAATTAATATCATATATATGATATATATCATATATATATACAAAAATATACATATATATATACACACACATATATATATACATACACACAAAACCATTGCCTTTAATGCCTTTCCTCAAATGTGGCAAGGATTAGGGGATGCATTCAGGCATGGTTACTGATACAAATATAATAATAAATAATATACTCTGGTATATTCACTACATAATTTAAATTTTGGAATAAAAAAATTTGCCAAATTACTGATTTGTGTATTTATTTAGTGTTTTATATTCACCCCATCATCCTTTAACACAAAGATTTCAATTTGCAATACAAACTTTTGAATTAATAAGCAGAAATTTAGAGAACTGAGAGAGTTTAATCAATTCACAGATAAATGACTACTCTAGATCTTCAAGATAAAGAAAATTAACCCCATTGCATTCGCTCATTGCTAGAAGGCTTCTGGTATGTTTTTAAGGCTTTGGAAGATGTTTCACTGTGACCTTTCAATGTATTAGGGAGCCTTTGTTTGCAGGTGTAAAATTAATCAGGAATTCCAAATCTACATTTTAGGCTATGCTTTGTGATCACAGACTTTACTCTTAAGGAGTTATTAGTATCATGATTCAAAAAGCTATGGATAATGATTGTGTCAGGAGAAAGACAAACAGCTTCATGAGCCATTTAAGCAAGCATTAATAATGTCGCTATGCTTTGTGTGGGCATCTGCTCTATGTAACCCTGGAGACATTCCTCAAACTAAAATGGTAAGATGGCCAGAATAGTGGGTTGATCATGATGCAATATGTTTAAAGAGTACCCATGAACCATATGTTGGGTTGGCTGCTACCCTAAGTCTTTGATTCAACTGCCTGGGATAAATATATATACCTACCACCAAATAGCAACACCATTTGATTTTAGAATTAGGCTCAGAACAGTGAATTTTCCAAAGCTGCTAAACTAGTTAATATCAGAGCTAGAATAGAACCCAAGGTTTCCAACTGCCACTCCATTCTCTTTCCACCCATGTTGCCAATCCCTGTCTTCACCCACGATCAAATCATGAATAAATTAATAATTACTTTAAAATGTCAGCTTGTCATTTTTAAGAAATCAAAATAGTTCATTTTCATATTTTGAGTTGCACTGTCACAGCCCCTTCAGATATGGCTTCTGAAATTAGGGCACAGAGGCCATTATAATATCCACAAGTATACAGTAATGTATGACCTTGAATGATAAATCATCCTGGTCTTTATCTTTGATTGATTATGCCCTCTAGCATGAACTAGATAGAAATTTGAATGGTTAGTCTGAACTACTTGTTCTTTAATAGGTTTTAAAAGGAAATGTCTGCCTACATCTTTACAGCTTTCTCTTTGGTTGTTTTTTTTTTTTTTAACAGGCCTGTAGCTTTGAATTGAAACAGAAAGAAGGGTAATTAAAATTATCAAACATTTAATGAGAATATTATGGTAATAGAGAAGATTGTGCAAAATAAGGCATCTTTAATTGATCTAAGGAAATTTTACTTTTAGACAAAAATAAAACTTCCAGTGTTAACTTTTCAGCAAAATCATTTAAGTGAAAATCGTACTCCACAGAAATACTGTGATGGTGTCTCACTTTCTTTTTTTAAAAGTTTTTGCTTAAATTCCAGATACTTAACCTACAGAGCAATATTAGTTTCAGGTGTAGAAGTTCGTGATTCCATACTTCCATACAATATCAGTGTTCATCGCAAGTGCCCTCCTTAATCCGCATCTCCTATTTCATCCATCTCCCCACCAACCTCCCCTCTTTTCACCATCAGTTTGTTCTGTCTACAGTTGGTCTGCCTCTCTCTATCTCTTTCTTCCCCCTTTGCTCATTTGTTTTGTTTCTTAAATTCCACGTACAAGTGAAATCATATGGTATATGTCTTTCTCTGACTGACTTATTTTGATTAGCATAATACTCTCTAACTCTGTCCACACTGTTGCAAGTGGCAAGATTTCATTCTTTTTTTCTGGGCTGAGTAATATTCCATTATATATATGTATATAACACATCTTCTTTATCTTTACATCACTTGGGCTCTTTCCATAATTTGACTGTTGTCAGTAATGCCACTATAAACATCAGGGTGATGTGTCCCTTTCCATTGGTATTCTATTCTTTGGGTAAATACCTAGTAATGCAATTGCTGGATTACTTTAAATAGACACCATTTACATGCCATTCAACCTTAAAGCATTTATCTGAAGTAAGCACATTGTCCAAAACATCAAAAGTTTTCTAAAAGGCAATTTTTTAAATAAACATCCTACCACCCCCACAAACTTGTGATAGTCAATTCTGTGAAAATCAGCCTCAAAACAGGAAAAAAAAAAGTGATGCCTAATGTTCTAGAAGATAATCAGAATTTATATCCCCACTGCATCATTTCCTTCTCTTTTTTATTACTTGTTGCCAGAAAGGCTTTGGTTTCTTTCAGGCTTTTAACCATTCCTGCCACTTATGCACAGTTAAATGACCATGAACACTACTGATGAGACTAGAGAGAAAACAAAAGCAAAACTGAGCATCTCAAGGATTCCTGCTGTAGTCTCCAACTCATAAAGGCTCTGTTCCCAGTCTGCCTGCCGGAAAGCTATGTTTCTGTCCAAGCTCTTGATACTCTCAAGAACTGTTTACTTTTTTGAGTGAGGCTACTCTTGGATCATATCTGGGAGATAAAAGAGGGAAAAAAAGGAAACAGATTGCATGTTTTTTTTCTTCCTTAACAATTATCCTCTTTAACAATTCACATACTATTGTTTTTTACATTTTAGAGTCCTCAGGTAGGTAGTTGTTTTTAAGTTTTAATCAGGAGGAAATAGACTGTAATGACATATCCCATCTCATCCAGTCACATTTTGGAAGGTAGCTATGCTCACACTATACCACCAATGCAAAGTAAGTCACATTTTGGATTTTGAACTTTAAGAATTTAAAGTATTATTCGTTATGCAAAAGCAAAATCATAAAGCAAGGAAAATGTGTTTTCTGGCCTCCTGTGACAAATCTTTCAGGCCTCTTCAGTCCTCGGTGCCATAGTCAACACAAGGAAATTCAAACATTACCACCAGACTAATTTGGCACCTCTTCAAAGTGTTTCTTAAATATTTGTCCAATGTTTATGTTCAGGAGAAAGAGTAAAACAACAATCTTTGTAGTTACCCATGCCTGTCTTCCACAGAAAATGGTTTAGAGACCATCAGTTGTCAAACATAATACCTGAAAAACTGCTCTTGAAGATGGTTCTAATATCATGCATTTTATAAAGGCATATTAATGTCAGAGGAGTTTTGTATTTTAAGCTTTATATCTTGTTGAATAGTAATAATAACAGCAGGTAACAGCACTGGACACATAGTGTTATATGCTAAATGCAAATATGGATTATTAATGAGATCCACAAAAATGAACGTGATAGATACTATTGCTGTCAATATTTTAAGAAAAAATATTCAGGCCTAAAAGTATTATTATTTTATTTTATTTCTTAAATATTTATTTCTAAAAGATAAGGATCTTCTAAAAACATTACCACAATATGATCACATCTAAAAAATTTAACAATTCCCTAATATAATTATATACAGTGTTCAACTTTCCCCAAATGTCTTCTAATTTATTATATTTTTTTAGTTGTTCAAATCAGTATATAATTAAGATTTATATATAGCAGGTATTGGCAAACCATTTTGTACAGAGCCAGATAGTAAATATTTGATATTTTATTGGCCATATGGTCTTTGCTGCAACTACTCAACTCTGCTGTTTTGGTGCAAAAGCAGCCATAGACTAGGCATAAATGAATAAGAATGGCTGTGTTCCAATAAAACTTTACTTACAAAAGCAGGCAGCAGGCCCTATTTGGCCCACAGACCACAGTTCATCAATCTCTGATATACAGCAATAGGTTACTCTCTTAAAATATAGGCTCTTTCTCCCTCTTTCTCCCCATCTCACTGTCCACTTTCTCATAATAATGCAGTCTATCTATTGAAGATGATGAGTTATTTTTCCTACATAGTCTGGATTTTATCAACTGCATCTTCAGGGTTAATTTAACATTCCTCTCTTCTGTATTGCCTTTAAGTTTATAATTCATTCTAGAGCCTTCAGGTTTGATTTGGTGACAAAAGAGACTACTTTAGAGATCACATGCCATTTTAGCCAGGCATCTGATTCCAAAGCTCATGCTCCTAGCCACAATGATTTAGCTTACCCTTGGTGACCTCTTTTAAAAAGATCTAGCCTATGTGTGGCAAATGTTCTAGCTAATTTTCAAATTTGTTGCCAGTTGAGCTCACAGATAGAAGCTTCATAAACAGCAGCTTCCAAAAGTCATTCAGCATGTAGAAATATTTAGGCCAACAGTGTATTTTGGAGAATTTTTTAAAAAATATTTTATTCATGACACACAGAGAGAGATTGAGGCAGAGAAACAGGCAGAGGGAGAAGCAGACTCCATGCCAGGAGCCCGAGGCGGGACTCGATCCCGGGTCTCCAGGATCAGGCCCTGGGCTGAAGGTGGCGCTAAACTGCTAAGCCACCTACGCTGCCCATATGTTGGAGAATTTTAGGCCTTGCTCCATCCTTACCTAGTATTTAAATATTTGCATCAAAGACACTGGTAAAGGAGAATCAGCACTAATCTAAAATAGAGTTATCAGGAATTTCTTGTAAGTTTTTGTTAAACAATCCAAAATGAAAAGGAAAATCCTATGCTGAGAACCCCTAATCTCTATATTGTCCACTTAAACACAGTTTGATGCAAATTCTTCTCCCTAATGGACTGACTACTTACAGAGCCAGGCTTCCTAGATCTTAGATATGATCAAAATATGCAAAATTTCAGAAAATAATATGGTTCATCCGAAATAGGTCAGCTTTTTATTGCTCAGAGCTATGATTACTTTTCTCTTTATCTTATTAAACAATGCTTATTTTGTTGCTACATTTTGCCCTGATAAAGAAAATGAGTTTACTTTGGAGAAAGTATGTACAAACTCATTACAGATTCAGAATGTTTAATTTGCATGTTCCATTTTTATAAATGAATTGCTTAGCTTTTATTTTATTTAACAAGTTAGTTAAACAGACATCTGAATAGTAAAAATGCTCCCTGATGTAGGCAGCAAAGTTTTTGAGTTTTCTTCTGCTAATATACTTTCCTTCCAATTAAAAAAAAATATTTTCCTGTAGAAATTTCTACTTTGTAAACATTAGGTTTCTGAAGCATTTAATATGTATAGAATACTTTAAATTCAGATTTCACCCCATCTTTATCAATATTCCAAAAGCATTATTAATTTTTAATAGCTTGGCTACTATACCCAACAACATGCTGATTAGAATTATGAACTGTATCTAAGGAGAAAAACATTTCTGTAAAAAAGCCATTAAAAACTGAGGTTTCATTTTAAATCAATACAGTTCTGATACCCAGGGAGACTTTTATTTTAGAACTGTATATATACATATACATTTTAAGATTTTATTCATGAGAGACTCACAGAGAAAGGCAAAGACATAGGTAGAGAGAGAAGCAGCCTCCTTGCAGGGAGCCTGATGTGGGACTTGATCCAGGACCCCGGGATCACAAACAGCTGAAGGCAGTCAACCACTGAGCCACCCAGGTGCTGCCCCTGTTTTATATTTTTAATTCTGAAACATTTTCAACATAAAAGTATTTCACAAGTACAAAAAGCATAGCTCTTGAGTCCACTATATATTTTTCAATGCTTGTTAATAGTTTCTCATATTTGTCTTTTGGGTGTTGAGTTTGATAAGTTCTTTATAGACTTTGGATATTAATCTTTTACCTGATATGTCATTTGCAAATATCTTCTCCCATTCCATAGGCTGCCTTTTAGTTTTGTTGTTTCCTTGCTGTACAGAAGTTATTTATCTTGATGAAGTCCCAATAGTTCATTATTGCTTTTGTTTCCCTGGCCTCTAGAGACATGTCTAGTAGGAAGCTGGTATAACCGATATCAAAGAGATTACTGCCTGTGTTCTCCTCTAGGATTTTTGTGGTTTCAGGTCTCACATTTAGGTCTTTCATCCATTTTGAACTTATTTTGTTCTCCTCTAGGATTTTTGTGGTTTCAGGTCTCACATTTAGGTCTTTCATCCATTTTGAACTTATTTTGTGTATGGTGTAAAAAAAGTGGTTCAGTTTCACTCTTTTGCATGTTGCTGTCCAGTTTTCCCACTCCTGCTGATTGAAGAGATGTTTTTTTCCCATTGAGTATTTTTTTCCTGGTTTGTTAAAGATCAATTGACCATATACTTGTGGGTTCATTTTTGAGTTTTCTACTCTGTTCCACTGAGTTATGTGTATATTTTTGTGGAGTCTAAATATCCATTGACTGATGAATGAAGATGATGTGGTGTGAATATATATACAATGAAATATTACCCATAAAAAGAATGAAATCTAGCCATTTGCAATGACATGAATGGGGCTAGAGAGTATTATGCTAATAAAAATAAGTCAGTCAGAGAAAGACAAATACCATGATTTGACTCATGTGGAATTTAAGAAACAAAACAAATGAACATGGGGAAGAGAGAAGAAAACCAAGAAACAGACTCTTAACAAACTGATGATTATCAGAGGGGAGATGGGTGGGAGGATGGGTTAAATAGGTGATGGGGATAAGGAGCACACTTATTATGATGAGCACCAAGTGTTGTATGTAAGTGCTGAGTAACTAAATTCCACACCTGAAACTAGTATACTGTACACTATGAAACACTGAAACACTGTACACTATATTAACTAACTGGAATTTAAATAAAACTAAAAATGGGGGGGCACCCAGGTAGCTCAGTTTGTTAAGTGCCCCACTCTTGATTTTGGCTTAGGTCATGATCTCAGGGTCATGAGACTGAGCCCTGAACTGGGCTCCATGCTCAGCAGGGAGTCTGCTTAAGATTCTCTCATTCTTTTCCCTCTGCCCCAAATCCCTGCACTCTGTCTCTCAATCTCTCTCCAAATAAATAGATCTTTTTAAAATTTTTAAAAAGAAAGAAAATAAAGAGGTATAAATGCTTAGTTTATACTTTATATGAATGTTAAGGAATCCTAACTCCAATCCAGCTCCAATCTGGGCCCTATTAACCGACTGCTGACCTTGATATGAGGATAAGCAGGAAGGTGGCAAAGAGAGCATTTTATAAAGCTGAAATCAATCAAAAGACAGTTTCTATGAAGTGCCAAGTAAAATCAGGCACAGAGAAAATGCCAAAACAAGACAGAGAGTAGACGATGTAGAGGTCAATGGAGGGCGAGGGGGGGGGGGCGGTCAGTGTTAGCCCTGGCAAAACATTTGCTGACATTTGTGAACAAACTCATGATTGAACTGCCAAACTGAATTCTATGAATCAGAGAGATATATTTATTCAACACAAGCATTACAAATAATTTTGAACAGATAGACAATCAGAGGGCACAGATGAAGTAGAAAGGAATATAGAATATCCTGTGTAGTTCACAGGGTCCTTGTTTGAGACATGTTTCTCTGTCTTTGAATGATAGATAAAGTCCTCCAGTGAGATTTTACAAGGTTTTTCACACAGTAGGAGTTTTAAGTTGGTAAACATTTCCATTTCATAATCCAGAGAATTTTATAATTCTGATGATCTTCAAGAAGCCATGTCTCCTAGATTCAGTCTTTTTAGTATAAGTAATTCTTTAGCTAGAAATTTTCTACTAAGGAGATTAAATAGAATAAAATATCCCCCTAACAGCAAATGCCAGGAGGCCTACTAGAGGAGACAAATCTAGTCATCAGCCTTCTTTTCTTTCCCCTTTGGCATATTCCCAGTAAGTACCAGCAGCTTTATTTTCCTCCTCCTAACTCACTGTCAAGTTCCTGAGGCCTCAGTGTGCTAAGAGAATTGTTTA
Organism: Vulpes lagopus; assembly: GCF_018345385.1. NCBI lineage: Eukaryota > Metazoa > Chordata > Mammalia > Carnivora > Canidae > Vulpes > Vulpes lagopus. Next base: position 33,984,386 of record NC_054824.1, read on the forward strand.
TGAAGTTGAGTCAGCTAAGAAAGAAAATTTCATTATGAAGGTGTATTTCAGCTGATGACATGGTAAACAGGTTTATGATATTCCCCCAATAAATCTGTATGATTTATAATAAATAAAAGATGAATACTAGGATTATATAATAAGAAAAATTTTAAGAAATAATAAGAAAAGGAGATAATAAGAAAAGGAGATAAACAATCCAACAGAAAATTGGGCTAATAACATGAAAGTCAGTTTAATATAAGAGGAAAGATGAAAGGAAAATTGACATGAATGATGTTCAACTTCAGCAATAAAAGGGAAATGAAAATTTAAAAAGCAATAGGATGTTTCACACTGAATATATTGACACAAACTAAAAAACAATTAACAACATCAGGTGTTAGTCATTAGGTGGAGAAATGAAATTTGTCACTGAGTAAAGCTAAAGATGTGTATTTTCTAAGATATAGCAGGCTACTGGACAAAGGAGTTCTGTGCTCATTTTAACATTTTTGTAATAACTAAAAATTGGAAATAACAGCACCCATTTGTAAAAGATGGCTTGATAGTCTAGATCAAAAATGAATATAGCTATTAAAATGAATAAATTAGGTCTTCATGTATTAACAGTGATAGATTTTGAAAACTGTAATGTCAAGTTATAAGGAAGAACAAAGTATTGAAGGAACAGAGTTACCCAAATATACAGGTTTTGAAAATTATATACAAAAAATTTTGCACACAAAGCCCACACAAGATCGTCTTTTGGTATATCCATACTCTTAAACAGTCTTTTAAAAATACAGAATCTGAAGTAAATGTGAGAAACTATATATTTTTTTTAATTCAAGTTAGTTAACATACAGAGCAGCACTGGTTTCAGGAGCAGAATGCAGTGATTCATCACCCACATACAACACCCAGTGTTCATCTCAACAAGTGTTCCCTTTAATACCTATTTAACACCTATTTATCCCATCTCCCACCAACCTCCCCTCCAGGCAACCCTCAGTTTGTTCTAAGAGTCTGTTTTGCCTCCCCCTCTCTTTTTATCTTTTTTTTCCTTCCCTTCCCCTATCTTCATCTGTTTTGTTTCTTAAATTCCACATATGAAAAAAAATTCCACATATGAGTGAAATCATATGATATTTGCTTTTCTCTGGCTGACTTATTTCGCTTAGCATAATACATTCTAGTTCCATCTACATTGTTGCAAATGGCAAGATTTCATTCTTTTTGATCACTGAATATTCTGTGTGTGTGTGTGTGTATACATACCACATCTTCGTCACCCATTCATCAGTCCATGGACATATGGACTTTTTCCATAATTTGCCTATGTTTATTGTGCTGCTATAAACACTGCTGTGCGTGTGCCCCATTGAGTCAGCATTTTTGTGTCCTTTGCATAAATACCTACTTGTGCAATTGTTGGGTCATAGGGTAGTTCTATTTTTAACTTTTTGAGGAACCTCCATACTGTTCTCCAGAGTGGCCAGAGTGGCTGTGCCAGTTTGCATTCCCTCCAACAGTGCAAACAGGTTCCCTTTTTTCCCCATCCATGTTAACATCTGTTGTTTCCTGAGTTAATTTTAGCCATTCTCATAGGTGTGACATGGTATCTCATTGTGGTTTTGATTTGTATTTCCCTGATGATGATGATGACGTTGAGCAACTTTTTCTTGTGTCTGTTAGGCATCTGGATGTCTTCTTTAGAAAAGTGTTTATTCATGTCTTCTATCCATTTCTTAACTGGATTGTCTTTTGGTTCACCACATTAATAAAAGAAAGGATAGGAATCATATGATCCTCTCAATAGATGCAGATAAAGCATATGACAAAATGCAGCATCCTTTCTTGATAAAAACCCTTAAGAAAGTAGGGATAGAAGGAATGTACCTCAACATAATGAGGCCACATACAAAAGACTCACAGGTAATATCATCCTAAGTGGGGAAAAATTGACAACTTTTCTCCTAAGGTTAGGACCATGACAGGGATGTCCACTCTCACCACTGCCATTCAACATAGCACTGGAAGTCCTAATCTCACCAATCAGACAACAAAAATAAATAAATAAAAGGCATCCAAATCGGCAAGGAAGAAGTCAAATTTTCACTATTTGCAGATGACATGATACTCTATGTAGAAAATCCAAGACTGCACCAAAAAATTGTTAGAACTAATACACAAACTCAGTGAAGTTGCATATATAAAATCAATGTACAGAAATCTGTTGCATTTCTTTACACTGATAATGAAGGAGTAGAAAGAGAAATTAAGGAATCTCTGTCAAATGGATAAAATCTTCTTTTAAAAAAAGAAAGGAAGAAGTAAAACTGTATTTAGAGTCAATATGATCAGGAATGTAGAAAATCTTAGTTTACCAAAAGCTACCAGATAATCATGAAATAGATCCATCCACATATGGCTAATTGATCTCAGACACAACTAAGATAATCCAATTGAGAAAGAATAGACTGACAATTCAATATAAAAACAAGCAAAAAATTTGAACACATTAAAGAAGATATACTAATGGATGATAAATACACAAATAATGCAGGATATTGTCAGTCATCAGAGTAATGCACTGAACAGTGGCCAGAATTGCTAGTATGTTTCAAAAAACATATTTTAAATTTAGTTCACACACAGTGGAATGCCTAGATCTTCAGTGCACATTTTGATGAACAGTGACAACTGCAAACACCCAGATACTCACACCTAGTCCTGCATGCCCCTTTCCAGTCAATCCCAGGCCCATTCCCTAAGTCAACCACCACTGCAATATCTTTCACCATATATTAGTTTTGCCTAATTTTAGAACTTCACAGAAATGCAGTCATACCATATATATTCTTTTGTGTCTGGCTTATTTCTCTCTTTTTAAAAAATATTTTATTTTTTTACTTGAGAGAGAGAGAGAGAGAGATCATAAGCAGGGAGGGGGGAGGGGTTAAGGAGAGGGATAAGAAGACTCCCCAGTGAGCAGGGAGCCAGACATGGGGCTCCATCCCAAGACCCCAAGATCATGACCTGAGTTGAAGGCAGATACTTAACTGGCCAAGCTAACCTGGTGCCCCATGTCTGACTTATTTTTCTTAGCCTAGTATTTTTTAGATTCATCTATGCTATTATATATATCATTGATTGAATACTGAATTCAGCATTCCACTGAATATGTTTAAGATAACTTATTTACTAATTCTCCTGTAAGTAGGAATTTGAGTTATTTCCAGATTGACACTCAAAATTAAAAATGCTATGTACACTCCTTTTTAAAATCCGAACTCAAAGTAGATATAATGATACAATTTTTTTCAATGATTTTACACTGTTTAGTTCACTTTAAAGACTATTTCTTTGTTCCTATCATAATGAATGCTAAGCTGTCACCAATAACTGTATGAAAAAGTTTTAGTTTCAAATGATGGAAAGCTTTCTAAATAATCACTAAGTCAAAATGAACATATAGTATAATATAATAATATGTATGAATCTGATTCAACTTCTAATGAACTAGTATGTCAGATGCAGGAGAGATCCTATTTCATAAAAATTAGAAATCTAATAACTATAACCATAGGTATTTATGGAGCCTTGTTATGTAGCAAACACTATTTTAAACATTTTATACTTCTCCAAGGCTTTTACATATATTTTTTGTTTATAATAGATAGCTACTAATTTTAATTTTCTGTTTATGTCATTTGATTCTCCCAACTGCACTATGAAGTAGTATTTCTCCCATTTTACAAAAGAGGATAATTAAGATGAGAGGCTTTAAGTAACCAGCCCATAGGCACAGTCAGCACAGCACCAATTACTGAACTCAGAAAGTCTGATTCCAGAGTCTGGAAGATCAACTGTGCCATATTTTCTGTTATTACCTGACCATTTGAGTTCTTTGCATTTCACTGACATTGTTTTATATTAACTTGTCCTCTGCAACTCATATGCACATTGTCCCACTTATTTTTTACTTAAGTAAAATTAGAGTAGATAATATATTTGTATTAATTTTAATATCTTCTTCCATAATCTGTGAACCAGATTTTTGAGAAAGTGGGTTTGCATCCTTATCTGGCCATCCTTTTCTATAGCTATGCTTACTTAAATACAGTTCTCTTTGGTCTTAAAAATTGTCTTATGATGCTAAGGACAACACTTTCATAAAATCTTGACAAGTATATATTTTGTGTATACCTATTTGGAGTCTTTATCAACTGATTAAAATTAAGAGTTTTTATTTGGAGTGACAGATTTTTCTTATCATGATGACTGTATATTTACCATCTTGTGACATAATCACCTTGGTTTTCTATTTATTTTGAAAAAGACTTTGAAAAAGTAGCTTCTGTAGGATTTCACAAACTGCTGACTTATTTTCTAAGGGCATGCATTGTTTGGCTGTTCAAAACAGAGAATAAAATCAAGATATTGATTTTAATTTCTCAATCATTATGCCATTGGGACCTTGTGTTGTAAACTTTGTGAGTAATTCCTTTGAGTGGTTTTCCTCCTCTTCAACCAGCTATCACCTAGGAAAAGCCAGTCAGTAAACTAAAATAGTTACAAAGCATCCATGGGGTGAATATCTCTATCAAAAGCAACAGACATGGTTCTAGTAAGTTTTCTGTTTTGTTCACAAGAATTTTGTTAATAAGTTTACAGATTTCTCTGGATAACTAGATGGTATGTGATTTTTATAGAATCAGCCTACTGATCAGGAATTACTAAAATTTTACACTACTGAAAGCTAGTTTATCAATATATTTTATTTTACTTAACAAAAGTAGAGTGTCCTGTTTATGTGGAAAGGTGACATGGAAAGAGGCATGACTACTGTTAATAATACTGTTATAAACACCGGGGTGCATGTATTCCTTTGAATTAGCATTCTTGTATTCTTTGGGCAAATACCTAGTAGTGCAATTGCTGGGTCATACAGTTGTTCTATTTTTGACTTTTGGAGGAACCTCCATACTGTTCTCCAGAGTGGCTCCACCAGTTTGCATTCCCTTCAACAATGCTGACAGAGGGGTTTCCCTTTCTCTGTGTCCTCACCAACACCTGTTGTTTTTTGTGTTGCGAATTTAGATATTCTGACAGGTATTAGGTGATAGCTCATTGTAGTTTTGATTTATATTTCCCTGATGATGAGTGATGCTGAGCAACTTTTCATGTGACTGATGGCTACCTGATGTACAGCTTCTTTGGAAAAATGTCTATTCATGTCTTCTGTCCATTTCTTAACTGGAGTACTTGTTTTTTGGGTGTTGAGTTTTATAAGTTCTTTATGTATTTTGGATACTAACCCTTTATCTGCTATGTCATTTGCAAATATGTAATACCATAGGTTGCCTTTTAGTTGTTAAAGCATGTTAACACACTATTACCTGCCAAAAAAGTTATTGTTGTGTTCTTCTTATTCTCAAGCAATTTTACAATCAAAATATCTATGTTTGAATTATAGATTTAAAATATGTTCTTTCTGCAATCTTAGTCAAGTTGCTTAAACACTCTAAAGTTTGATTTATCTATATACTAGGTAAAAAGTACAACTACTTCATGGAGACTTGTAAAGATTAAATGAGAATGTAAATAAAATTTCTTGTCTGTACTTTGTTGCTTTCCACACAAATAATCTGACTTCATCAAAGTCATTTCCCACACTGCTTCCTGTTTTTAAATTCTATGACCTTACATTGCTTTTTTAGAATGCTGGGCACACCTTTTATTTATTTTTTAAAAAGATTTATTTCTTTTAGAGAGAAAGAGAGAGCAGTCAAGCACGCATGAGTTGGGAGAAGGGCAGAGGGAAAGAGCCTTCAAGCCAACTCCCCACTGAGCACAGAGCTCCATTCAGGACTCAGTCTCACAACCCATGAGATCATGATCTGAACTAAAACCAAGAGTTGGATGCTTAACCAACTGAGCCACCCACACGCACGCATCCCTGGCCACACATTTTAAAAATTCCACCCAATGCCTCTATAGTCGGTTATCTTCTGCTTTTCATATAGATGCTTCAAGTTGTTTCTTTTCCATCAAGTCCTCTTAGGGAACTGCAAACTACCTTGATCACTTTCTTGATGGCAGAGCCTACAAACACCGTCAAGTATTTTAGCACCTCACTATTTCTCAAATGGATTTTTAACTCCTTAACATCAGTAACAATCACTTAAAAATATCTCACGGGGTACTAAAGAGAGTTCACCATTTGTAGGACCTGGAAAAATTGCTGCCTAGATGATTTATCATGTCATTCACTGAATTCAATTAGATTATACACTATTTTTGGAATATATTGTTAAATGTAGGGAAATTAGATATAGGTAATTGGTTTAACACTATTTAAAATTATATACATGATATCTTTTCTAATTAATTTTTTCTTCTTTACCAAAACATTTTTTGCCTGTCTCTGATTTCTTTTAACTGTGCTTAATTCTATCACAGAGAGTAATGCCATTACAACAGCTGACAAAGTGAACACATAATATACGAGGGTCAACATTAAAATATGAGAATGACGTCTGTTCCTTAAACACGATATCAGCATTGATATGAGAGGCCTAGAGCATGAGTTTTCAACCTTAGCGGCACAAGGAATACCTGAAGAGCTTTAAGAATGCCAATACTTTGCATCTTAAACACAGAGAACTCCATTTAACTGAACTAGCATATGGCTTCACAATGGGATATTTAGAAGTTAACCAGATGATTCTCATGAGCAATTAAAAATAAAAACCACTGGTGAGAGGCTTTTTTTTCTACTTAGCATCTTCTCCCATTCACTTTTTTCTCACTGTTTTGCTTTAGTATCATGCTGCCCAATTAGATTTCAGGCCATTCATCTAACCATTCCTTGTCATCAGTGGCACCTCTGGCATACATATCCATGTAAGGATGATAGGATGGTATTTTTCTGAAAATATCTTTATAATTTTAGTAGACAGTAATAGTATTCACATACTCTAGGAAAAAAAGGTAATAACTAAAATATCAACCTGGCAGGAAGCACAGAGAGGAGAAAAAGAAAGAAAAGTCTATAGCTGCATTAACCATAAATAAGAGTTACAGTTTCAGGCTACATGTACCTGATTGATGGTAGCCAGAACATCAGTGAAGCTGTTTACTTCTGATAAAAGCAGAGATATTATAGATTTTCTCAGTAAGCTGCAACTTCCCAGGGTTACCAGACTCCGAGACACAAAATGCTGCACCTGAAACTAAAGATACAAATGAATAGATTTCTACTATCAAGTCAAGTCAAAATATATTTAGTGGTCAATTTCTAAGACTTTATTACTAAATCTATAGTGTCAGGAATACAAAAGGTGTCAGCATAATTCTGGATCATCCTTAAGCAAATTATGAAATAGACAAATTGTAACTTATGTAAGTTATAAAATTTTCTATAGCAGTTAATATTTTGAAGTATATCACAAAGTGCTGAAATGGAAGTTTTAGTTGAAGTATCAAAATAAATAATTATATTTAGAAGATAGACCATATAGAGAATGAATTAAGAAGATAAGACCCTTAAGCCCTGACCCACTAGATATAAGTATAGGTATAGATATATATGAAAGAATGGAGTTTGAGGGTATAGATATATATGAGGGTATATATATATATATATATAAGTATAGGTATAGATATATATGAAAGAATGGAGTTTGAGGGTATTTTTTGGGATAGATATTGGCGCACTATGAATTCCACCTCCACACTGGAGACAGGTGGGAAGGACTTCTTTGTTCTCCGTAAGTCGAAGGAGAGGCACTTTAGATAGAGGAGAAAACAATGCAGAACTCTAAATTTTCACCTAGAGGCAGCAAAAAGTACTCACCACTAAATAAATGTAAAAGGACAATGGAGACAATAAACTATATCCCATATAATTATTAGGAGAAAGGCCATTTGATTATTATTTTTTTTAAAGATTTTATTTATTTATTGAGACAGAGAGAGAGAGAGGCAGAGACACAGGCACAGGGAGAAGCAGGCATCATACAGAGAGTCTGACATGGGACTTGATCCAGGGTCTCCAGGATCACACCCCGGGCTGCAGGTGGCGCTAAACCGCTGCATCACCGGGACTGCCCAAGGCCATTTGATTATTAATCACATTAAGGCGTGTATAACTCATAGCTGGAACTTCATGAAATATATCCCTTAAAATATCTTAGAGATAGGCTTCAAAAGTATCTTGAAACAAAGAAACAGCACCTATCTTGCCATTGTTCTATATGAGATTAAAATAAAATTGAGGGGGATCCCTGGGTGGCGCAGCGGTTTGGCGCCTGCCTTTGGCCCAGGGCGTGATCCTGGAGACCCAGGATCGAATCCCACGTCGGGCTCCCAGTGCATGGAGCCTGCTTCTCCCTCTGCCTATGTCTCTGCCTCTCTCTCTCTCTCTCTCTCTGTGTGTGTGACTATCATAAATAAAATTAAAAAAATAAATAAAATTGAGGAGACACTGCTTTTGTATATAAAATTTAAATGACATTGCTAAATAATGCCACATGAAAAGAGGAAATGCCACCTGTGTCCTTTAAGATAAACATTTAATGTAGATATTTCTCAAATTGATACTTCACTAATATAATGTAAAAGTTAATCAATGACAACAAAACAGTGAACAGATTATAAAGTTCAAAAGAAATTTCTCTTATAAATCTGGATGTACATAACTAGTTCTTAATAATAGTTTTCTAAGTCAATTTGTCAACGTAATCCTAAATAACCTCATCAATCTATTACCATAGGAAATCACAGTTATTTTCATTGTTGCTTTTTAATAACGTAACTGGCTAAGACTCATAGCCTCTGTAATTCTCCAGTGCCACTTTTTTGCAGATTTTTTACATTTTTCTTTGAACTTGAAAAAAGAATACCCTTATTTAAGCTCTAAAAAAAAAATCTGTTGAGTAGTTCTCTGATGCTCTAGTTGTTTACATACCTCGTTTCTTAATATTTAAGTCTTTGGGAGATAAAGTCAAGAAAAAAATTCACAGTAAAATAAAAGGTACTTTAGAGAGTGAGAATAAAATTATGAGGGTAGTCACGGGGTTAGTTTGTGGAGTCTGGAATCTAACACTGCCTGAGTCAAATCTTAGCTCCACTGCTTATTAACTTATACTAGCAAGCTATTTAACTTTGTATGTCTGAGCGGCCACATTCTGCAAAATAGTGATTGTGATGGCACCCACTTCAGTTGTTATACATGTTAGATAGTAAAAATGGCTAGCATAGTACCAGGCACCTAGTAAATATTCAATAAATGTTACATGTTAATACAATGTGCATTGGTAATAGAAAGCACTGACGGTTACAGGTTACAGGAGTTTAATTTATTGAACCCTGGAAAGTTAAATACTAGAAATAAAATGTTTTCCTAGGGTTAATATAATCCTATTAGAGAACACTGCTCAAAAGAAAAGTTCATCATGAAGACCGTTTCCATAATCTAGATAGGAATTGTTATGGTCTCCCCAGAATGACTGAAGTTCATAATAGAACAAAGACTAAGTATATAACTGTTAAGGCAACTTAAAATTATATGAACATTTTTATAAAAATGGCTTCTGTTCTTCCTTACATTTTAATTGACACTTGCCCTTTTGTAAAAACAGTGGAACTTTTGAAGGAGGGTAGCATGGAAGCTAGGGCTTACAATGTTATAGGAGAGGCTACTGTGGTAGAAACATGGAAGGTCTCACTCAACACACATGCCATCTTTTTTTGTTCTAGCTCATATTCCTATGATTGCAGGGACTGGAAGCTAAAAATAATTTTCCCCAGATTCCTGTGCAGTTTGAATTTTGGATATTATTTGAGTTCTGCCAATCAGAAGTACTCATTTGAGACCTTGATTTAGAAGTGCATTATTGAAGAAGAGAAGCAGTACACATGGTATGCATTCTGTTGATGCAGACTGTGGCAGAGATAACATGGTTCTGGCTTATCTTGCAGCTGGTTTAGAGGCTCCCTGCTTTTGCAAGTTCTTAATCCTGACAGAAGCAGTAGCATGCTACCTTGATGGCCCAGTGGTTTAGGGAGTCATTCCTATAAACTCAGCCTCCTCAAATACCTGTAAACTCAGCCAAACCAAATGTGCTTTGATCTACATTTACATACTCCCCTGGAGGATTCACAGAGCCCAGTGCTGATGTTCCAGTCTTGAAATATGCAGAGACGGAAATTCCTACCACATGCCCAATACATATGCCTATTTGACCTGTGTAGAAGATAGAAAGATCTTGGAGGATGGCAGTGAATAAGCACAAACTTCATCAAGAGTGTATCTAATTCATAGTGATATTCTAGTTGTAGTTCCTTTCCTGGCATAATCAACACTGCTTCTGATGTTTGTTAGGTCTTAATCTGGGATTTCTTTTTTTTTTTTTTTTACTATCTCAATAAGGATAAAATGAAGCAGTGTGCATTCACTTAGGAGTATCAGTATACTTTTCTGTCCTATTTAAGGCCATGTCAATTTGCTGGCTCTGTGTCATTATTTAGTTCATAGGATTCTGATCAATCAAACTGTTCCACAGGACACTATGGTAGTGTACTGTATATATATATATCATATTGATATGGCAATTGTTTTAAAGGCACTGGTAAAATACATATATTAGGAGAAAGTAAACCCCAGGATTCAAGTACCTGATACACTTGGGACGTTTCTGGGTCTGATACATGTTGGAATACCACTTCCGAAGTGAAACACAAGTTGCTGTAATGTATATTTCCTATCAGTAATTAAAATATATAAGTGATGAGCATTTGTGGATATGTGAGGCAACATATATTCATTTGGGTTTACCACTTGGATGCACATATTGAGTAAATCATGTCCATAAACTCTGAGAAGAGCCCAGAGTAGTATAAAGAGCTCTAGCTTGTCTAAGCTGAAGAGAAGCTCTGCCACTTGGACCTTATGACTGATAATATCCAATGTTCTTGGAGCTGATCAGTAACTACATGAAGCCTGCAGTTGACCCTAATGAGAAAATCACAAAGGAGAACCCCTGGTTTGGGGAGAAAGTCAAATCTTTTTTGACAAGTAAATATAACATAATATATATATATATATATATATATATTTACATATATATAAATATATTCATTAAAAATCTATTTGTATATATAACTTTCTTGACAAGTAAATAGTTATATCATAGTAAATACAGTATATATAAATATATAAGTATATTCATTACATATATTTGTATATACAACTACATAAATATATTTACATATATTTATTATATATTATATATTTATATATTCATAAAATATATATTTACTATATATTTATATATAACAGTTATAACTATGCTATAAATATATGTGTGACATATATTAAACATATAGTTATAAAGAGAGATAATACAGTTATGCATATTTTATATATATAATATAGTTATATATGTTTATATATATATATATATATATATAATTTGGCACTACTGGAGATTAAATGACTGCCTCATCATGTGACATCAAATGATTATATGCCCAAAGCTGCTCATTTGAACAGTGTCAGGTATACATAGCAATACTCCATCATCAAGTAGATGTACTGTATATAAAATTGTGATCAAGCAGGAAATAAAACCAGAAACTGCTCACTGCTTGAGCAGTTAGCTCCAACTAGAATACTACTCCAACTAGAATACTACTCTTTATAAGGCTGAATTATAGGAAATTTATGTTCTATACCAATGACCAATATATGATGTGCTTTCCCTGATAGCCAGAATATATGAATTCAAGAACCAAGGTATAAAAGAGCCTGGTAACTCAATATTATATCTAATGATTCATTGGTAAAGTATTCTTCATACCTTGTGACACTGGATTATGTTTTAGAGGTCTAAATAAAAAAGTAAAAATGGTTCCTACAAAAGGACCCAACAATTGTTTCATGAACCAGAGGTTGAGATTTCCACCTGGCGGAGTTCTTTTAAAACTCTGCCAATGGCAAAAAAGGGGGCTCCTTGTAGGCTGGAGCAACTGGTCTCTGGTTGAGGAAAACAGAATTTAAAACACAATGGCAGCAGAGAAAATTTTATACGGAAGCCTGGGGTTGCCTGGTATTACTGAGCAACTAGTATAAATAAATAGCATACTATAGACAACTCAGGAAACAAGACTATCAAAAGGCCAAATCCTTCAGGGGTGATGAAACCCTGGGTAAATCCAACTAATTGAGGACAAAGGGAGAATGTAATTGGCAACGGAGGAAGACAGTCAATACAAATTGTGAACTTATAACCACTTATAACTGAAGGCCACTAAAGGTTATTTTTTTCTTCGTGTGTGTGTGTGTGAGAGAGAGAGAGAGAGAGAGAGAGAGAGAGAGAGAGAGAGCGCATGTGTGTATGGGTAGGATATTTTGGCAGTGGCTTTCTTTACAATTTAGTTCATGAACTGCAACATATCAAACTAGAATTGTGATGGAACTAGCAAAGGCATGATTATCACATCATCACATAAAGTCATATATTACATGAAATGATTGAGACTTTGACTCCTTCCTTTTGAGAAGAGATCTATAGAATTTTGTTTTTATAGAGCTTTGGTACATTATGTTTTCAAAGTACATTGTTTTTGCTATCGATATTTTGGGGAGGTTTGAATAAGGGAAAAAGGGAATACACAATGTTGAATAATAAAAGAGTACTCTATAGCAGACATATTGGAGTAACCATTTGAGTATTCTTCAAGCAAGCTTCTTGTGCTAAAGCAACTAAAACTATTTCTAAAAGTCTCTTTCAGAGAGGGTTCTGGATATAATTTAAATTTTCCTAATCAGTCAATCTTATATAAGACATAAAATTATTTGGAGTCAAAGGCAGGTTGTAGGGCATGCTTTTTGAATAATGATACAGTTTGTAGGAGATGCAGCAGGATTCTGGAACAACTATAGTGGAAGAGTCTTCCTGATTCAGGAAATGCCTGATGATGACATGATGATGAAATGCTATAATTCTGGGGACTGACAGCTTTGGAAATTTCTATTTCCTTGCTGCCTCAATTATGGCAGAAGCAGCAGCAACCATGATTCTGTGGTATGGTTTACAAAAAGAGATTTTAAGATAGATACTAGAACTGTGCTTAATGCTAATAGTGACTGAAAAGATAAAATTACCAGTAGAAAAAAAAAAAAAAACACTGAAAAGAACCAGAGAGTCAAGAGTTTGTGAAATAAAAATTCAAGGAAAATGAGCTTAAGAGCAGAATGAAGATGAATACTTGAATATATAGTTTAACAGAATTTATGCAATCCAAGGAATGAACAGAATCTTGGAAACATATGTGACAATATAAAAAAAGGTCTATCATAAGCATAATAGGAATCCAGAAGAAATGGGACAGAATAGGCAGAAAATATTGAAGAAATAAAATATTTAAAAACTTCCAGAATTCAGTGAAAGACATAAATGTTGGGGATCCCTGCGTGGCTCAGCAGTTTGGCGACTGCCTTCAGCCCAGGGTGTAATCCTGGGTACCCGGGATCAAGTCCCACACCAGGCTCCCTGCATGGAGCCTGCTCCTCCTCTGCCTGTGTCTCTGCCTTTCTCTCTCTCTCTCTCTCTCTCTTTCCCCCATGTCTCTCATAAATAAATAAAATCTTTAAAAAAGACATAAATGTACACAATGCAAAATCTCAATGAACTCCACACAATAAGTATGAAAAAAAATGCCTAGGCATATCAGAGCCAAATTCCTGAAAATCTAAGATAAAGAGACAAACTTAATAGTATCTAGAGAAAAATTATACCTTCTATTTAGGAAACATAATTCAAATAACTGTGGAATTCTCATAAGAAATTATGATAGGTAGAAGAGGCTGGATTGATACCTTTACAGTGCTGAAAGGAAAAGAAATGTCATCTAGCGTTCTACAACTAGTAAAAATCCTTCAAGAAAGAAGCTAAAATATTTTCAGATAAAAGCAAAATTAAGAAAATGTAACCAGTCAAACCATAGTATTAATAAAAACTGAAATTAATTTTTTCATGCTTAGTGTAAGTGATACTAGTGGGAAATTTGAATATTCAGGAAGAAATGAAGGGTATCAAAAATAGTAACTGAGTAAATATAAAGGATCATTTTCTCCTTAATTTCTTTAAAACACATATGACAGCTTAAAGTTAAAAATATATATAATATGTCTTGTATATGGATGTGATACATAGGACAATGAGAGTATAAGAAATAGAGGCATAATCCAGTTATCAATTTATTACCTCTCAGCTCCCAGTTCACCTGTCAAAATATGATCTTCCATAATACACAGCATTCTTTAAAGCATCTCTCCTCTATATGAGCAACATATTAGGTTTCTCAGTGGAGGATGCTGAAGGGGCATTATAGGTAAAAGAGGTTTTCCTCTGTTTTTTGGATGTTGCACAATGAGTGAATGGTATGGGCATGAAGACATCTGTCAGAGTTCAGCCCTCCACTGCCCATCCAGAACTTTAGGTCTCTTGGAGACCTTGTAAACTTAGCCTGGCCTGGCATAACCCTCCCATGATCCTCTCTACATAGAAACTGGCAATCTGAAGTCTTCCTGCCCACTCCTATAGGTATCAGGGTGGCTCACCTGCAGCCCAAAGTGTTCCCACCAAGATGCCACCTCCCTTATGGCTTTCCTGTGACCTGGAGGGTCAATCTCTCTGCAGCCCCCACTGCACTGGACACTGTGCACTCTGGACATTCACTCCACTGATTGTTGATTACCTGAACCCTGGTACATAAAAATACAACATATTGACATTTGTGGTGTAGCTAAAGAAGTTCTTAGAAGCAAATGTATAGCTTTTAAATACTTATGAAGGACATAAAGAAAAGTCTAAAATCAAAAGTAATTGATCATTCACCATGTCTTGTCTTAATTTATCTGGAAAGCAGAGGTTAAGTTTCCTTTGAGATTCTTAGAGATTGCATGCTTGGGGGATCAACCAGCAAGGACTTTTGCAACTTGATCATGTTTAAATAATACCTTTTTTGATTTTATATATGAATATATAAATAAATCTAAATCTCTCTCTTGCTCACACATGCTCTATCTATAGAAAGATATACATATTATATAGTTAATAGAATTGCATAGTCAACACAATACTACTATGTAATTCTGGAACCCCAAGAAGAAATTCCATTAGCAACATCTCTCTATTCTCTATTCCCTCAGTCCCTCATTCGCTGGAAGCCACTAATCCACATTCTGTCTCTATGGATTTGCCTATATGGACACTTCATATAATGGAATGATATTACACTGTATGTGGTATTTGTGTCTGACTTCTTTCATTTGGAATAATTATTTCTTCAAAGTTCATATATTTTTGTAACATATATTAGTGTTCCATTCCTTCTAAATGCTAAATAATAGTCCATTGTATGGATATATCACTTTTGTTTATCCACTCAACAATTGATGGGAGATTTGAGTTGTTTCCATGTATTAGCTAATAGGAATAATACTTCCATGTACAAGTTTTTGGGTAGATATAGATTTCTAATTCTCTTGGATACACATTTTTGGAGTAGTATTACCTAATAACATAACTCTGAATTTAACTTCTTGAGGAACTGACAGTTTTCTAAAGTGATTGTACCATTTGATATCCCTAATGATTGCAATTTTTCTATATTTTCAATCTGCATGAACACTCGCTCACCCTACCTACCTTCCTTCCTTCCTTCCTTCCTTTCCTTCCTTTCCTTCCTTTTCAGCCATCCTACTGGGTGTGGATTTTCACTGTGGTTTTGATTTGTACTTCCCTAATTTCTTGTAATTTTGAGTATCTTTTCATGAGTTTATTAGCTATTTGGATATCTTCTTTACAGAAATATCCATTCAAATTCTTTAGCTATTTTTAGTAGGTTTATTTCTTTATTGTTGAGTTGTAAAAGTTTTTTTTATGTAGTCTAGATATAGGCCCCATATCACATATATAATTTGCAGATATCTTCTCCCATTCTGTGGAATGTCTTTTCTCTTGATGGTATCATTAATAGCACAAAAGTCTGTCTACTTTTTTTTCTTTTGACACTCGGGTTTTGGTGGCATATCTAAGAAACAGATGCCTAACTCCAGATCACAAATATTTACTCATCTGTTTCCTTCTCAGAGTCTATAGTTTTATCTCTTTAGGTCTATGATCCATTTTGAGTTAATTTTGGTAGATGGGCCATTTGCATGTGGATGTCCAGTTGTTCAGCATCATTTGTTGAGAAAAGGAATTTATTCCATTAAATTGCCTTGGCACCCTTGTTGAAATCAACAACTTACTATAAATGTGAGGATTTACTGATAGAGTCATAGTCCTACTGTATTAATATATATGACTCTCCTTAGACCAGAACCACAACGTCTTGATTGCCATAGATTGCAGTAAGTTTTGAAATTAGGACACGTGAATCTTTTTTCTCAATTTTTTCTCTTTTTTTAGGGTTAAAGATGTACATGCATCACTAATATTAGATAAATCAAATGGTATTTAACAAAAGAATAGAAGAAAAGAGGTTGAGTGCTCACAAGTTCACAAATGAATTCTATGAAATAAATGTTAAGAAAACAACTTCAGGTCAAAGGTATATAATCATCACTGAACAAGTGACAAATATTGGTATGTGGAAGGACTGCCTATGGATATGCATTAGAAGACTGAGCCATTTCTTCTATTTCCATTTTATCTATTCATATAACTACTAATGAATGAAACTAAGTAAAACCAACTAAAAACTAATGGAATAATCAGAATTATGCTGGTTTCTTCTGCCTAAAAATTTAGACAAAAGAGTTGAGATACTCCATCTAGTATCCCAACAACACTGATCATGACATTTTCCATTTTTAAAATTGAAGCAAGTGACACTCAGAAATGTTAAGTTCACATTGTGAGAGCCAGAGTCTAGCATTAGATTTAAATCTTTTTTTTTTTTTTAAGTTTTTATTGTCTCTGCTGCCAGTGAAGTAAAACCTACATGAAAGTGTGACACTGGAGTAGCAGAAAACAATATCAATATAAATATACTATAATGTTTAAGCTTTTATTTTGCATTGTGTACAGTGCTCAGTGTTTACATACTATATGAATTAATCCTTAAAAATCACCTTATGAGGAGGTATAATCTCAATTTAAATAACAGGGACCTAAGTAACTTGTTCAAAGTTAGATCAAATACACATAAGAATTAGAATCCCCTTGTGCTGTTAACTACTGCATTCTCAAAGCCATCATATCCCAATCTCTCATGAAGGCATAAAAATTTGGACAGCCCCCAGGAACATTTATGGAAAATTTGCAACCACTTTCCAGATTCTGAAAACAATGTTTATCAATTACCACAGTGAATTAAGGAAACACAATTGCTAGACTGTGCACCATCAATTTCTGTTAACAGACCAGCACTGGACGCGTAGGGGAAAAGAGACTCAGATATACAAGGACACATGGTATCAGCCCTAAATCTGGGTAGACGATGCACTAAGTGTTCCCTACTTTCTAAAGTATCTAACATTATATTTCACCTGGCATGAATAAAGGGCCCTGCCACTCCCCTAGCTCTTCTGGATCAGAGCAGGAGCTCTCCAGGATCAGAGAGCTGTTCTGTGCTGTAGAACAGCGCCTGCTATACAAAGATCTTAAAACTTCAGTGCATTAAGAGTAAAGGTTAACAACCCAGACTCCATTGGAAGTAAATCATAAAAAAAAACTTTCAAAAGCTCTCATTTATATGAAAAAGTATAGATATAAAAGTAAATACATTACATAGTTTAGAGTAAAAGTTACTGCTGCAAGTAATTAGATGAAATATTTTTTTTTTTTTTACACAGGCAGGTGAAACAATTTTATTTCACAGTTGTCTGTAAAACCACAAAGACACTATGTTCTTCATATAAAAACATTAGTACAGATAACTATACTTTCTAGAAAATGATTATATAGACCCTCTCAAAGAAAAATGCACACCATTATATGGTTCAGACAAGTTACTTGGGAAAAACACATCTGGACCGATTCCTAAAACATACCAGAAGACCACGCCACATCTTTTGGTTCAAAGTATAGATTACTGTCATCAGTAAGGGCTCCTGCATTCTTACATATTTGATAATACACATACAGACTGGTTTGTGACTTAATGCTCCATTGGTTCATCAGCCTTTTCTGCAGGTTCATCAGCAGGTTGAGCAGGCTGTGCCTTTCTCTGTGGTCTTTCTTCAAGACCTTCCAGGAACGGAGATACATCATCATCATCATCATAAATCGTAAACTCCAAGTCTTTACCAACAATTCCAATGGAAACATTCTTTGTAGTTAGGTCCTGTTCTGCAGGAAGTGTCTCTCGTAAGGCACGCAGACCATGTTTAACCAGTTCATTCAAATTGCATTCCATAAACCCAGACATATGTCTCTCCAAGTAAGTACGAGCTGATTGAGAACGGGCTCCAATGGACATGGCTCTACAGTCAAAATAGTTGGCAGATGGACAGGTTTGGAAAATGTGAGGGCCCATATCATCATAACCAGCAATGAGCAGTCCAACACCATATGGTCTCCAGCCATACCGTTGTGTTGGTATCTGGGTCTTGCTTCCAATTAGAGATACAAGACGAGACACAGGAAGAGGTCTGTCAAAAACAAATCTGGAATCCAAACACTCCTGGCGCATAAAATTACATAACAGTCTAGCATCAGCAGTAAGTCCCGCAATTGAGATACCAATATGGTTATCAACATGAAGAATTTTCTTCTGATGAGCTGCAAGCTCTGACTGTGCTCTCTTCAATGCAACCAACACTGCATGGGTTTTTGATTTCAGACCAACTGTGGCTGAACCTTGTTTGACAGCTTCCATTGCATATTCAATTTGATGAATCCTGCCCTGAGGGCTCCAAACAGTGACGTCATTGTCATACTGGTTGCGAAACATGGTTCCGGCGCGGGTCCCGCTGCGGCCTCCAGCAGAGGTGGCGGCTTCAGGAGCGCGGCCCAGATGAAATATTTTAAAAATAACTAGGTGTATTAAGATTCTCATGAAGTAGCAAATTATTCATGAAAAGCCATGCTTCTAAATAAGACATGACAAAATTAAAGCTATCATAGCCTAAAGTAAATAGTTATACATTCATTCATTTCTTTATAGCAAATACTGAGTGTAGTCCATGTGCCACTGACTGAGCTGGTCCCCATTGTCACTCAGATTCAATGAAGAATAAAATAAGATTACTTTAGCTTCAGTAGTTACTTCTGCTTATGATTGGCAAGATACTTTAAAAAGCTATCAAAATGCAATCCAGCTTGATCCTGGTGTGAAAATATACTTTCCAAAAGTTAAAAATGCGATTCTCATGCTAATTTAGAGTGAATACATGTCAAAAGTGTATTTACATTATTAATGACAGTAAAGAACATTTGGGAACTGAGTGGATTTAAAGAAAAAATATGAGAATAATACTGTTATGTTAGATAAAAATCTGGTTAATATACTACAGGATAAACCCTAAACAACCTCTACTTGTGTGTGTGTGTGTATGTGTGTGTGTACAAAATTTTTGTGTACAGAAATCATTTACATCTATACCAGCAGGAATTATGGGTTAATATGGAACTTCACAAAATCAGGGATATGACAAAATACATCCTCAGACATCTAAATAATCCTTGGGTTAGCCTGTTAATAATGCCCTAAATTGTCAAGATAAGCAACCAACATTTTGCCTTATTTATAGGATCTAATGTCTCTTAACATTAGGTAAGGTAAATATATTAATTACTGAATTCTTCAGAAAGAAAAGGGGATTCTCAGAGGCCAAAAGAAAAAGGGGAAATAAAAATAAGATAAAAATCAGACAATTAACTTTCAGAAATGGATACGCAGAAGTTGTCTTGTTGGTAAATAATATTAGCTGCACAGGACTCTCAACTAATGCCTGGATCCTTCCAAAGTGGGAAACAGTCTAATATTCCTTAGGTTAAACTTAGAGAGCTAAAGTATTAATGAAAGATGGGCTGATAAACATCTATGTCCCAGCAAAAAAAACTTCCAGATTAGTAATTAGGATACCAATAGTAGGACTAGTAATAGTCCCTCTAAGAATGTGCAAAGCCAGGTAGGTCTCTGTTGAGTCTGCAGTTCAAACTTACACTACCAAGTACTCCAGGACCCTAAGTTGAGAAAGTAAGCTAACTTTCTCTTTGCAACTGGAAGATGCAAATACAAAACCACTTTTTTTCAGCTTTATTGAAATATAATTGGCATATGATATTAAGATGTACAATGATGATTAGAGAACTTATATGTTGTAAAATGATTACACAACAGTGTTAACACAGCCATCGTTTCACATAATTTCTTTTTAAGATGTACTCTCTTAGTATCTTTTAAGTATATACATAATACAGTATGATTAACTGTAACTGCCGAGCTGTATATTAGATCCACAGAATTTATTTATCTTATAACTGGAAGTGTGTACCCTTTGACTAGTATCTTCCCATTTCCTATGCCCCGCAGAGTTGGTAAAACACCATTCTACTGTGAGTTCAGCTTTTTTAGACTCCACATAGAAGTAATATCAACAGTATTTGTCTTTCTCTGACTTATTTTTTACATGATGCTCTCAAAGGTACATTTGTGTTTGGTAAATGTCAGGATTTCCTTCTTTCTTAAGTTTGAGTAAAATTCCACTGTATGTATATATATATACCGCATCATCTTTATCCATTGACCTACAGATAGACACTTAAATTGCTTCAATATCTTGGCTATTGTGAATATGCTGCAATGAACATGGGAGTGCAGCTAACTCTACAAGAGCCTGACTTCCTTTGGATATATATACCTAGAAGTGGAATTGCTGAATCTTATGATACTTCTAACTTTATTAATTTTCTGAGGAACCTCCATTCCATTTCCCATTGTAGCTGCACCAATTTACATTCCCAGTGCACAAGAGTTTCTTTTTCTCCACATCTTCACCAACATTTGTTATATCTTGTTTTTTTTGATGACAGCTGTTTTGACAGATGTGAAGTGGCATCTCAATGTGGTTTTGATTTGCATTTCCCTGAGAATTAGTGTATTTTTAATGGACTTCTTGGCCATTTGTGTATCTTCTCTGGAAAATGTTTATTCAGTTCCCTTGCCCATTTTTAAAATTGGACTATATTTTTGATAGAGCTGTTAGAGTTATCTATCTTCTCCCATTCTGTAGGCTGCCCTTTCTTTTGCTGATAGTTTCTTTTGCTGTGCAGCGTTTTTGTACAATGAAGCCCCATTTGTTGAATTTTGCTTTTATTGCTTGTGCTTTGGTTTTTGTTTGTATGCTTTGCAGGTGCTCAGGCCCAGTTCCATCTCTACCTGTCTTTTTTTTAATCAAACTATAGTTGATATACAATATTATATTAGTTTCAATTATTATATTAGTTATATGACTATATAACTATATATATTTAGTTATATTCACTCTATAGAACATAGTAATTTCATATTTATATACATTGTGAAATGATCACAAGTCTAGTTACCATTTATCACCAGTTTTTACAGTATTATTGGCTATAATCCCTATGCTGTACATTATATCCCTGTAACTTATTTATTTTATAAATTAAGATTGTACCTCCTAATCACTTTCACCAATTTCCTCCAGCCTCCAGCCCTTATCCCTTCTGATAACCATCAGTTTGTTCTCAGTGTCCATGAATCTTTATATTGCTTCATTTGTTCATTTGATTTGCTTTTTAGATTCCATATTTAAGTGAAAGCATGTAATATTTGTATTTCTCTGTGTGATTTATTTCACGTAGCATAGCGCCTTCTACATCTATCCATGTAGCTGCAAAATGGCAAGATTTCATTCTTTAACAGCCAACCAATATTCCATTCTACACAAAGGTTGTTCTGTATCTTGACTGTTGTAAGTAATGCTGTGATGAACAGAGTGAATATATTTTTTCCAATTAGTGTTTTCATCTTTTTCAGATGCATATTCACAAATGGTACTGCTGAACAATACAGTAGTTTTATTTTTAATTTTTTAGGAACCTCCTCCA
This sequence comes from Vulpes lagopus, assembly GCF_018345385.1. Lineage (NCBI taxonomy): Eukaryota > Metazoa > Chordata > Mammalia > Carnivora > Canidae > Vulpes > Vulpes lagopus. The sequence continues at coordinate 34,006,468 of NC_054824.1, forward strand.
TTCCATTTTCCATAGTGGCTGCACCAACTTAACACTCCCATCAACAGTGCCTAAAATTTGCCTTTTCTCCACATGCGTGCCAACATTTTTTTTTTTTTGTCTTTTTGATGATTGCCATTCTGAGAGGTGTAGTAATATCTACTGTGGTTTTGATTTGAATCTCCTGAATGATTAGGGATTTGATCATTTTTCCATGTGCCTGTTGACCATCTGTATTTTTTTTTGAAAAATGTCTAAGTCCTCTACCAATTTCATAGCACATTTTTTTTTTATATTCAGTTGTAGGAGTTCTTTGTATATTCTGCATGTCACCTCCTTACTGAATGTATCATTTGCAAATATCTTCTCCTATTCATTCAGTTACCTTTTTATATTGTTGATAGCTTCCTTTGATGTGAAAAAGCTTTTTAGTCTGATGTAGCCACATTTTAAAATTTTTGCTTTTGTTGTCCTTGACTGAAGAGACAGATCTAAAACAGTATTGTTAAGATTAATGTTGAAAAACTTTCTGCCTGTATTTTTTTAGGGGTTTTACAGTTTTAGGTCTTATATATTTAAGTCCTTAAGATAATTTGAGTTTATTTTTGTGGTATAAGAAAGGGTCCAGTTCCTCCTTTTGCATGTAGCTGTCAAGTTTTCCCAGCACCATTAACTGAAGAGACTACCTATTCATTCTCCAATATATATTCTTGCCTCCTTCATCAGAGATTGACTATATAAGCATGGGCATATTTTTGGGCTCTCTATTCCACTCCATTGATCTATGTGTTGGTTTTTATACCAGGATACTATTATTGAATATTATGGCTCTGTGGTACAGTATGAAATCTGGGAGTGTGATACCTCTAGCTTTGTTCTTTCTCTAGGATTTTCTATGAATAGTACCATGTCATCAACAAAGACTGACAGTTTTAGTTCTTCCTTTCCAATTTCAATGTTTTATATTTTTTTTTCTTGCCTAATTTGCTATGACTACAAATGCCAATGCTATGTTGAATACAAGTAGAGAGAATGGACACCCTTGTCTTGCTCCTATCTTAGAAAAAAATAAAAAAGCCTTCCATTTTTCACCATTAAGTATGATCTTAGCTGTAGAATTGTCATATATACCCTTTATTATGATGAGGTATGTTCTGCTATAAACACTTTGTTGAGAGTTTTTATCATAACTGGAATGTTAAATGTATTTTTTTTCTGCACCTATTGATATGATCTTATGATTGTAAACTTTGGTTTTGTTAATGTGCTGTATCACTTTGAATGATATGTAGATGTTAAGCTATCCTTGCATCCCTGAAATAAATTTCATAATATCATGTAGTGTGATCCTTTCAATATATTGTTAAATGCAGTTTGCTAATATTTTGTTGAGTTTTACATATATGTTCATCAGGATATTAGCCTATCCTGCACTTTACTGAACTTGTTTACCAGTTCTAGCAGTTTTTTGGTGGAGTAGTTAATATTTTCTATACGGAGTATCATATTATCTGCAAATAGTGAAAGTCTGACTTCTTCCCGGCTGATCTGGATGCCTTTTTCTTTATGTTGTCTGATTGCTGTGGCGAGGACTTCTAGTACCATGTTAACAGTGGTGAACATAGACATCTCTGTCTTGTTCCTAACCATAGAGGAAAAGCTCTCAGTTTTTCATATATAGCCTTTATGATGTTGAGGTATGTTTTCTCTAAACCTACTTTGTTGAAGGGTTTTATCATGAATGGATGTTGTACTTTGTCAAATGCTTTTTTTTTTTACATCTATTGAAATGATCACACCTTTTATATCCTTTATTTTATTAATGTGGTATATCATATTGATTGACTTGTGAATATTGAACTACCCTTGTAACTCAGGAATAAATCCCAATGACTTTGTAAATATTGTTGGATTCGGTTTGCTAGTGTTTTATCAATATTGTTTGCATCCATGTTCATCAGGGATATTGGCTGTAGTTCTCTTTCTTAGTGGAGTCTTTATCTGGTTTTGGTATCATGGTAATGCTGGCCTCACAGAGTGAATTTTGAAATTTTCCTTCCTTTTCTATTTTTTGGACTAGTTTGAGAATAGGTATTAAGCCTTTTTTTTTTTAAGATTTTATTTATTTATTTATTTGTGAGAGAGAGAGAGAGAGAGAGAGAGAGAGAGAGAGATAGAGATAGATAGAGAGAGAGAGAGAGAGAGAGAGGCAGAGACATAGGCAGAGGGAGAAGCAGACTCCATGCAGGGAGCCCAATGTGGGACTCAATCCCAGGATCATGCTGAGCCAAAGGCAGACATTCAATCACTGAACCACCCAGGCATCCCAATTATTAAGTCTTCTTTAAATGTCTGGTAGAATTTTCCTGTGATGCCATCTGGTCCTGGATTTTGTTTGTTGGGAATTTTTTGATTACTGATTCAATTTCTTTGCTAGTTGTCAGTCTGTTCAAGTTTTCTATTTCTTCTTGTTTCTGTTTTCGTAGTTCATATGTTTGTAGGAATTTAACCATTTCTTCAAGGTTGTCCAATATGTTAGCATATTTGTTGTTGTTAGTTCTTCATAATATTCTCCTATAATTTGTTAGCATATTTGTTGTTGTTAGTTCTTCATAATATTCTCTTATAATTGTCCAATTTGTTAGCATATTTGTTGTTAGTTCTTCATAATATTCTCTTATAATTGTTGTCCAATTTGTTAGCATATTTGTTGTTGTTAGTTCTTCATAATATTCTCTTATAATTGTATTTCTAATGGTGTTCATTGTTATTTTTCCTCCCTTTTGTAATTTTACTTATTTGGGTCTTCTCTCTTTTCTTCTTGAAGGTCTGGTTAGAGGTTTATCAATTTTATTAAAATTTTCAAAGTATCAGCTCCTGGCTTCATTGATCTATTCTGTTGTTGTTGTTTTTTGAATTTCTATATCACTTATTTCTGTCCTAATCTTTATTATTTCCTTCCTTTTTCTGGCTTTAGACTTCGTTTTTTTTCTGGCTCCTTTAGGTGTCAGGTGAGTTTATTTGAGATTTTTCTTGCTTCTTGAGGTAGGCCTGTATTGCTAAATACTTCCCTATTAGGACCACATTTGTTGCATCCCAGAGGGTCTGTTATTATTTGCTTTAAATATTTATGTGCTCCCTATGTTTGGTACATGAACATTTACTAGTATTCTCTTGTTGCATTGACTTTATCATATATTGCCCTTCTTTATCTTCGGTTGCAGTCTATTTTGAAGTCCATTTTGTGTGATACAAGTACTGCTACCCCAGCTTTCTTCTGGTTTCCATTTGCATTGAATATTTGTTTATGTATCTTCACTTTCAGTCTGTATCTTTAGATGTGAAGCAAGTCTCTTGTAGGCAGCATACAGAAAACACATTTTTTTTTATCCATTCAGTCACCCTATGTCTTTTAATTGGAGAATTTAAGTTAATCCATTTATATTCAAAGTAATTACTAATAAGATTGTAATTATCCTCCTTTATTCATTATATTCTGGTTGTTTTATAGTTTTCTGTTCTTTCTTTTGTTCTCTTCCATTGTGGTTTTGTGCCTTTCCTTAGTGGTATATTTGGATTTCTTTTGCTTTATTTTTTGTGTATTTTTTGTGTATTTATTTTTGTGTATAGGTTTATGGTTGTGATTACCAAGAGTTTCATGTATAACAGCCTGTGTGTGTGTGTGTGTGTGTGTGTGTGTGTGTGTGTATCAGTGTATTTTAAGTTCACGGTTCCTTATTTTTACACACATTAAAAGCACCTTTTAGCACTTTAAATATATATACAATGCCATTCCTTCAGGCCTGTACTTTCTGCTGAGAAATCAGCTAATAGCCCTTACAGAGGTTCCCTTGCATATAGCTAGTTGTTTCTCTCTTGTTCTTTGTAAGATTTTCTCTTAACTTTTAACATATAAATATAATGTGTCTTGGTATTCTCTTTGAAACTCCCTGTACTTCCTGGACCTGTACATGTTGCCTTCCCCAGGTAAGGGTAATTTTTAGCCACTACTTATTTCTTGAAATAAATTTTCTGCCCTTTTCTGTTTTTCTCCTTCTGGACACATGCAATGCAAATGTTCACATATCCGATGCTATCCCAGAGATTATGGAAGAGCCAAGGCTGTGGAGCGGCTGGGGGTGGGGGTCTATTTCTGAGAAAAATGCCATTCCAGTTTTATATGGATTGCACTGAATCTGCAGGTAGCTTTTAACAATTCTTCCAATCCACCCAAATAGCCAGAACAAGCTTCAGGAAGCACAAAGCTGGAGATACTACAATCCCAGATTTCAAGCTATATTGCAAAGATATCGTAATCAAAAAAGTATAGCAGCAGCACAAAAACAGACACATAAGCAGGTTGAAAACCCAGAAATAAAGTCATGCATATCCAGTCAATTTACAACAAAACAGGCAAGAATACACAATGGGGGAAATAGACAGTCTCTTCGATAAATGGCACTGGGAAAACTGGACAGCTAGCTATATGCAACAAAATGAAACTGGACCACTTTCTTATATAATACACAAAAATACACTCAAAATGTATTGAAGATCTACAAGTGAGACACAAAACCACAGAAGTCCTCAACAAAAACATATGCAGTAATCTCTGGAACATTGGCCTTTGCAATGTGTTTCTAAATATGTCTCCTTAGTCAAGGGAACCAAAAACAAAAACTATTGGAACTATACCAAAATAAAAAGCCTTTGCACAGCAAAGCAAACAATCAACAATACAAAAATGTAACCTCCTGAATGGGAAAAGATATTTGCAAATGATATATCTGATAAGGGGTTAATAATCCAAATATTATAGGACTTATATAATCCAACACACACACACACACACACACACACACAACCACAAATAATCTGATTAAAAATGGGCAGAGGACCTGATTAGACATTTTCCAAAGAAGACACACAGATGCCAACAGACACATGGAAAGATGCGAAACATCACTAATAAGCAGTGAAATGCAGTCAAAACCACAGTAAGACATCACCTTACACCTGTCAGAATAGCTAATATCAGTGAACATTTAAGTTGATTCCATATCTTGGCTGTTATAAATAATTCTGCAATAAACATATTTCTATATACCATGAAATATTATTCAGGTATAAAAAAGAATGAGATCTTTCCATTTGCCATAACATGGATGGACCTAGACTATATTATCCTAAGTGAAATAAGTCATACAGAGAAAAATGCCGCATGATTCCACTTACATGTGTAAACTCAAAAAACAAAATAACAAACAGAAATAGACCAATAAATATAACGAACAAACTGATGGTTGCAGGGGAGCAGGGAAGGACAGATTGAGTAGAATAAAAAAATCTTCCTATCAATGAATATGGGATATTTTCCCATTTATTTTTTTCTTCAATCTTTTCCATCAAGGTTTTGTACTTTTCAATGTGCAGACCTTTCAGTTCCTTGGTTAAATTTTTCCTATTTTATTGTTTTTTTTAAAGAATTTATTTATTTATTTGAGAAAAAGAGTGTGAAAGAGATAGCATGAGCAGAGGGGGAGGTGTGGTGGGGGAAGCAGACTCCCTGCTGAGCTGGGAGCAGACCTTTCAGTTCCTTGGTTAAATTTTTCCTAACTATTTTATTGTTTTTTTAAAGAATTTATTTATTTATTTGAGAAAAAGAGTGTGAAAGAGATAGCATGAGCAGAGGGGAGGTGTGGTGGGGGAAGCAGACTCCCTGCTGAGCTGGGAGCCCAACTCAGGACTTTATCCCAGAAACATGAAATCATGACCCGAGCCAAAGGCAGACACCTGACTTGAGTCACCCAAGTGTCCTGATTGTTTTTGATGCTATTGTGAATGGGATTGTTTTATTTCTTTTTTAAGACATTTTTTGTTAGTGTATAGGAATGCATCTGATTTCTGTAGAGTGATAATGTAGTACTGTTTTGGATTTTCTAAATATAAGATCATTTCATACCCAAAGAGTTAATATTTACTTCTTCCTTTTCCATTTGGATGCCTTTTATTTCTGTTTATCTACTTGCTCTGCCTAGGACTTCTAGGACTTTTGAATAGCAAAGATGAGAGTTAGCACCCTTATCTTATTCCTGATTTTAGAAAAGCTTTCAAACTTTTACCATTAAGTGTGGGCCTGTCATACATGGCTTTTATTATATTTGAGTTATATTCCTTCTATATCCAATTTGTGAAAGTTTTTAAGATGAAATGATATCAAATGTTTTTTCTGCATCTGTTGAGATGATCATATTGTGTTTTACATTCTATGAATGTGCTGTATCACATTTACTGATTTGTGTCTGTTGAACCATTCTAGCATCCTAGGAATAAATCCCACTTGATCATGGTGTATGATCCTTTTAACGTGCTATTGAATTCAATTTGGTAATATATGTTGAGAATTTTGCATATTTAATTATCAGTGATATTGATTTGTAGTTTTCTTTTATTGTAGCATCTTTGGCATCAGGGTGTGGTAGCCTTGTATAATGAGTTTGAAAATGTTCCTTTTTCTTTGACGTACTCCAAAACATATTGGCATTAATTTTTTTTTATTTTACTCAGTTAACACTCAGTATAATATTGGCTTCTGGAGTAGATTCAGAATTCAGTGATTCATCACTTACATACAACAACACTCAGTGCTCATCACAAGTGCCCTCTTTAATACACATCCCCCACCTGGCCCATTTCCCACCCACCTCCCTCCACCAACCCTCTAGTTCTCTATCCTTAAGAGCTCTTATGGTTTCTTTCCCGATTCTTCCATAAATATTTGGTAAAATTCACCAGAAAAGCCCTGGCAAAACCATCCAATTTTTCAGAATATCCACAGATAAAATTCAGAGAAACATGGGGTAATATTAAACTTGAAAATAAGCCATCATCTGTTAAACAGCATAATAAATTATAATTATAATAATTATAATTAAAATAAATAATAATACAAATCTTTTTAAAAACCAAAGAGTGTAATAAAGAACAAGCTTGGATCTCCAGATACATCAGGTATTAATTAGGCTCATCAAATAGCTATGAATGAAATGACAAGGGGATTTGAAAATATGAAAGCAACTAGAACTAAGAAATAAAAAATTCAAAGTTAAAAATTCAGTGAATGAGAGAATATCAGATTTGTGACAGGTAGTGGGAAAAGTCATAAGCTGGAGATGGATATAAAGAAATCTTAATGTAGGAGAGAAAACAGAGGTTAAGAGATTTAGACAATAGAATGAGAAGGTATAATATGTGTTTATACAGAGTTTTTTTTAGAGAGACACATCTGAGAAGAAACAATATAGAAAAATATAAAGGAAGAAAGTATTCTGGGCTTAAGGAACAACAAGAACTTCTCTTTCACAGATAAGAGAAGCATAATGTATACTAACAGAAAAGAAAAATTAGACTGGCAACATAATTCCTCAATAGCAACAGTAAAAGTCACAGTCTTTGGTATATTATCTTTGAAATATTTAGAGAAAATATGCATTAATCTATAATTGTATATTGTATACCTAGCAGAACTGCTCTTCAAGAACAAAAGAAAATAAGCCATTTTGTAATGAATAAAACATGAGCTAATTCAATGCTTCTAAAGCCATACTGAAGGTTAAAACAAGAGGAAAATGGTCCCAGGAATATTTTATTATTTGGTATTGTGAAAAGGCCTGTTTCCTTTGCTAATGTCTGTTTTGAGGTTTTTTTAGACATACTTTTATATTTCATTTTAATCTACATCAAAAGATACATTCCGAAACTGACGTTTGTTGCATGTGTTAGTAAAACTAGAATGCACAGTGAGAGGGAAAAAAAAAAAGGAAAAAATAAGGTTTCAGTCTCCAAAAGTGCATAATAAAAAGCTAACTCAAAAGTAATCAGAGGGACCCCTGGGTGGTGCAGTCAGTTAAGCATCCAATTTTTGGTGCCAGCTCAGGTCATGATCTCAGGGTTGTGAGACAGAGTCCAGCATCAGGCTCGGCACTTAGCATGGAGTCTTCTTAAGACTCTCTCCCCCTCTGCTCCTCCCATTCATGCTCTCTCTAAAATATATATATATATATATATATATATATATATATTAAATGTAATCAGTGCATGAAATAAATAAATGAAGGAAAGAAAGAAAAGCAGATTAACATAAAAGTTATATACTGTGACAATCATAAGTTCTTTTTTTAAAAGATTTTATTTATTTATGCATGAGAGACACAGAGAGAGGCAGAGACACAGGCAGAGGGAGAAGCAGGCTCCCTGTGAGGAGCCCGATGCAGTACTCAATCCCAGAACCCTGGGATTACGACCTGAACCAAAGGCAGACACTCAACCACTGAGCCACCCAGGTGCCCCGAAAATCAGAAGTTCTTGAAGAAGAAAATATAACAAATGAAGCAGAATAAATCCTCAAAGCTCAAAGTAATCTTCCTAGAACCAAAAAAGATCGGATATAGAAAACAGAAGGACTTCTTCAGGTTTTAAACAAAACTGATACACTGAAACCAACACACACACAAAAAACATATCTAGGAAATATTAATCCCAAATTTTAAAAAGAAGACTCTTATTATTCCCTAAGGCACTGTTAGACCTCTTTCAGGAAAATTATGAACCAAATTTTAGTTCTACATGATCACTTATAAGCATTTCCCACATCATAGGTTACTGTACTCACTGGGGGAAGAAAAGGGCAAAGTGAAGAAAACTTGGATGGAAAGAATCTGGAGTGTTCACTGGTTAATCATAATATTCACATCAAACTGAATTAAGTAGATTAAGGGATTAAGTTTTTTTTTAAACCCCAGAAATAATAACAGAAAATAATACTAATATCCATTAGGATTCTGGGCAGGTCATAATTTTTCTAAGTTTTGAGAACTAAAATGAATATGACAAAGAATATGAAAAGTTTAAGCTATGGTGCCAAAACATTAACTAAAAAAAAAAAAAGTGTGGAAAAAAACCTACTAATCTGACAAAAAGAAAACCCCACCAACAATGGTGCTAATAAAAAAAAAAATTTAAACCAGTTAAAACATTACTGAACACCTAATAGATTAACAGCAAAAAAACATTAATGGGCATTTCACAGACAAGTAAACATAAATAGTAAATACATGAAAAAAATCTTCTATACCCCAAAATAAGGAAATAAACAATTTTAAAAAGATTTCACAATTTCAAAAAGATTGTATTATATTTATTCAATTGGAACATAATATTTAAATAATATGAAAGAATAAAAATACTGTATATTTACATTGAAATTTTATTTTATTTTTAAAGATTTTATTTATTTATTCATGAGAGACACACAGAGAGAGGCAGAGACATAGGTAGAGGGAGAAGCAGGCTCCATGCAGGGAGTCCAAAGTAGGACTCAATCCTGGGACTCCAGGATCACGCTCTGAGCCAAAGGCAGATGCTCAACCGCTGAGCCACCCCGGCATCCTTGAAATTTTATTTTTTAAACTGCTAAATATCCAACAATGTGGGAATAGGTAAAATTAGGTTGCATCCACTAAATAAATATCACAAACACAATTATGTAATAACATAAAACACTGACATTATAATATACAGTAGAAAGTATAACAAAATAAAGGTATAAAAAATATCAAGTGATGGTTTCACAAATAAGTAGAAAAATATATGTATATTTTCTAAGAGCAGGGAGGAAATTTTAAGTTTCTGGAGAAGAAGGATTGTGAAAATTAATTCAATTTTACAGTTGTATTGATGTTGGTATTTGTTTAAAGAAAACATGAATTAAGAAACCAATTATACTGATATAAATTTAACTCATATATTATTATACTTTAATGAGACACATCACTTTTTTACCTTGTGAAAAGATTTGCAAAGTAAAGCTCCTATGTTAAAAGATCCTCTACTGCTTTTCAGATATGATCTAAAAGAAAATTAGTGACTCTAGAAAAGTTTACTGTATAGCTAATTTTAAGCATTAATATCAAATGAAAAGGCAGTAAACATAAAAGTACCAAAATATAATGAATATCCTGAAACAGAGGCTATGGAGCAATATAAATTGTCCAGACGTATGGCAATCATATTTTTTTTAAAAAGGCCCCAATAACACTTTGAAAAAGTCTTGATCTGTTAGCATCGATGACTCTGTTGACAGATACTAAGGAGTAGTTTCTTACACTCTTGTCTAAGGCTAAGATATCTGCAATCCATGTGCAATGCAGTTCAAGTCAGTAGCAGTACAATAAGGACAGTGAGCCAAACAGACCTGCTTGAGAAAGAAAGAGAAGCACTACAGAATGACGCACTAAAAGACATGGTAAGCCACGCACATATGGGATCTCTCACCTGATACCTGGGCCCTAAGAGCTAGTCTGTCTGCATCATGCTGGACTATAAAAAAAGAGAGAGAAACAAAATAATTTTTGAAGAAGAATCAAAAAAAAATTAAGAGTAATAGGAGGAAGATTAGAGAAATAAGATTTTATGGTATATAAAGGCTAATAATTGCCTTCTCTATGTGGCAAACTTCCTTCAGATTTATGGGGGATGAAAGGAGCACAGGCAAAGTCCAGAGACAATATGACTTGCCATCAGTGACAAGCAGAACTTTGGTCAACAAAGGTATAAACAGAAAGACAAAGACAACTCTGATGAAGATTTGGTATCAGGCAGCTCAGGCCACCCAGAATGTAAGAAGTGAAATCCAAGGATCCTAAACTCAAGGATGGTCCTTGCCACTCATGGAACTTTCTTATTTCTATCCTCACAGAGAGTTTCATCTTTCAAAAGGGTACAGCAGAGAAAGACAGGTTCCGTCAAGTTTCTTTCTGGGGACTTCTCTGAACCTAATCTGGAGTTTTGTTTTGTTTTGTTTTTCCAGTACCTCACTTAAACCAAGGATAACATATGTACACCTGAGGACAGAATTAAGCTATAGGTAAACTGTTGGTAAGCAAGAATAGTTAAGAAAGTAGGAAAAAACCAAAACATACACATAGATCCAGTGTCTTTCAGTAGTGAATACAAGATGAGTCACAGCTTCACTGAATCTGAGTGAATCTTACAGATATAACATTGAGCAAAGCAAAGCAAGACACTAAAGAATAAAAGTTCAAAAACAGACAAAGCTAAACTATGATCTTGAGAAACACATACGTAAGTGATAGAACTATTTCAAAAAAAGGAAGTTATTAGCATAAAAGTCAGAAAAGCATTTAGAGAGAGGGTTACACTCGTGTTCATTTTTAAAATATTTGTTAAAAATATTTAATATATTGACAATAGATGAAAATATATTTAATAATATATTAGCAATATATGTATGAATGTGTGTGTAACAAAGGACTTTTCTCTGTACAAGTTATATTTTGCAATAAAGAGGTTTAATAATTAATAATGCAGTCATCCTACTTTTGTAAACACATAAGGAAATGACAGATATTGAGCTCAGGAAGTTATGGGTCTTTATAAAAAGAGTAATCAATAAGAAATTTGGTAGAAGATTCAGGCCTTCACCACATTCAACAATGGGTTTTCTGGCGAGGTGATACTGAGTGCTGTTCTAATGAGGAGAATAAAAGCAGGAATCCTGTCTAGGAGCAGAATCCTAAGAAACTACATGGAAAAATAAACATGTATAAACATGTTCAAATATAATTTGAAGCTCAGGGACATGTTCTTTTGGCTTCTCAAACACATTTTCCTCATGGTGTTAGTGTTATTTCACCTAGATACTCCATTGCCCCCTCCCCATCCTACAGAGAAAGGCAGCAACTGAGGACTTGTTTACAGCTGGGTTGGGGCCCAGCTGTTTCTAAGAGCCCACCTATCTTTTCATCAGGACTCTCTGTATATAGTCCCTTGTACTTTTTACAGCTGGGAAAACACAAGAAAAACAAATGATGGTGATTATAGAAACAGGAAGTAATGGTGGCTTCTCTAAAGTATCAATAAAGTATCTTTTATGCATTGAAGATGCAGTCAAGTCAGAGTCTGGGGTCAGGGGCTTCCGCAGTGTGTGCAGGTACCCAGCAGAGAATGCCTGAGAGGCCATGTCGGGAGAGTGGTTTGGAAATGCCTCAGGATGATTTCCTCTGACTCCCAGGGCTTGATTTGATTTTGTTTCTCATCCTCTGGGTCTTCGTTTTTCTTTGGTCTATGGGCTGATTTCTATGAAGCTGAGGCAGATTTATTGTCCACCAGAGGCCAAAACTAATTTCCAAATGTGCCCTCACTATATACAGCACTGGCTCAGAGCCCTTGAGGGCATCTCCTTAATACCTTTTATGTCACTTCTGTTGAACACTTGAAGTATGGAGCTAATATTTTATGACCAAGACATTTTTATTAACAAAAAAGGGTTACTGATTCTTTTTTTATTGACATTTTAGACTAGGAAGTTCTCTTTTTCTTATTTATAAAAGTTTGCTTTGTTTTGCCCTTGATATCTACTTATTCTAGAGTAACAACTGATCACTTATTCCTTTTCATTCTTAAAATCTCTAATATCAATCTTGCTGTCTTCATCTAGGTAGTGTCAATTTTATTTTCTCCTCCTGACTAGTATGTAGCAATGTATGTTGTTTTTCTCCCTTGGAGTGGCATTTAACTGAAAGTACAATGTAACTTCCTAAACAATGAAAGTAGCTATATTAAACTGAAACACTACCCTGCCTACATGTTTTAATTCTCTACCTGGCTTTTTATTCAATATCTTATAAGTAGATACTTTAAATTATTATTAATAGTATTAAACAATTAAACTGTCACTGGCAATTTTTGAGCTTAACATTTTTAATTTCAAAACTGATTCATACTTAATCCAATCCAGTTTGATTCTGTTATTAAAAATACTAAGTCAAAGCTTCAGATCCAGTAAGAGCCAAAGATGGATTATTAATGTAAGTACTCTAACGACTTCAATTACACATTTGAACAGTTTAATTCTTAAATGATGTTCTGAGTTGCAAACGGACTGTAATTGTGAATACCACTGTTTGGAATATTCTGTTGTTTAATGTTCAATTCCAACTTGTCCTGATGAAATTCTTGCCATCACCTGAATGCCACCATCATTATATTTATCTTTTAAAGACTACATTTGCTTACCCCCTTCAGGCTATAAGTCAGCCTAATTCTTTTTCATACAAAATCAAGGACACTACAAAGCTAGAGACTACAGAGAGTAAAAAATAAATATTAACTTTGTTCTTTAGGCACCATTATACTTCTGGGCATTATTATATGAATATAATGGTTATTATGTCTTTAGAATATTCATTAGAACTTAAACTCCTTTGAAATACATAAATGAAGAATTCTGTGGCAGAAACTGCTTACCTGATCACCGAATCACTTCTCTTTTCCTCCAAACAGAGTTAGACAACATTTGCCAACTTCCTTTGCAGTGGGGATGTTATGCTCACCACTTCCAGCCCATTAAACACGCCACAATATCACCTCTCCGCTTCCCTCTGGCTGCATGGAGAGAATCTGGCAGAGAACTTCAAGAACTGAGGGGATGTGAAGCCACAACAACAAAGAAGGTCAGGTTCCTAAAGAACCATCTGTAAAGTTGCTCAAAAACACCTGCCTAGAATCTAGACCCAAAGAAAAATCTTACATCACACTAAACTACAGAGATTTGGGGACTATCACAACCAGTCAACCTATTCTTATATGAATCATATCACATTTTTTCTACTTTGTTATGAAGAACTCTAACCAAATTCCTATGGGGTTTTTTAAATTATTTTTTTAAAGATTTTATTTATTTATTCATGGAAGACACACACACACACACACACAGAGAGAGAGAGAGAGAGAGAGAGAGAGAGAGGGAGGGAGGCAGAGACACAGGCAGAGGGAGAAGCAGCCTCCATGCAGGGAGCCTGATGTGGGACTCGATCCCGGGTCTCCAGGATCACACCCTGGGCTGAAGGTGGCGCTAAACTGCCGAGCCACCCGGGGTGCCCTAAAGTATTTTAAGTTACTGAGGATTGCTTTAAAATTTTAATTACATGACTATGAATTGATGGACCTGCCCAATAACAGGTTTTTTGCAGCCTTCCACTCGAACTACAGATCATAACACAAAGAAAGACTGAGAATCCTGCAGGTGCTCAAATATCTAATTGCTGACAAGAATCTGCCCCACCTGGAAGGTTGAGGTACCCTAAGTGACCTTATCTTTTAAAACTGATGAATGTTTTCACTGGTACTAGCCTTTATCATTATAGGAGTAACTGATCAAAGGTAACCAAAAACAGACACTAATCCATCAAATGCTTTTTAGACTGATATACATCTGCTAGAACAATGTATAATATTTGTACACAACTACATTGCTCAAAATTAAATGTTCAGCAAGACTATACCGGGGTTTTGGGTATCAAATCTGTCTTTTAAGAATGAATATAAAGGGACATAGTAACATATTCTACTATCCTAAATAAGAGTTAAACCAAGGTAATAAGGGAATAAGGCTGACAACAGAAAAAATAAAAAAGGTTCTGCCAATGACTGCTGTTGAATTCTCTTCATTCTTTCTCACATATCCATAGTTGAAAAGGTTCTAAGGGTGAGCCTCTCCCTATTCTTAAGGAATTAATCCATTTTAAACATTACACTATAATCCACTCCATCAACTTGCCTTAACAACCATTGTGCATAATTGTGGTGGTTTAAAAAGATGGCCCCAAATTTTCTGAAATTCTTCCCATTGAGAGGCCAACTCCTATGTTCCTTCCTCTTGAAACCGGGTAGGCTGCATCTAGCCAATCAGTTGAAGTAGTATTGCTATGTGAATCCTAAGGATAGATTATAAAATGCCATATAGCTTCTGCTTTGGTCACTGGATACTCACTCTTGAAAACTTTGGCTACCATGTAACCAGTTCAGCTGCCATTAGGTCATAATACCATGGGAAAGTCTAAACTAGACCACATGCAGAATTCATATAGAAAGACTCAAGACAACATGAAAAGAGAGACCACAAGTTTACATGAAGAGCTAGTAACCATCTGTTCCATCTCCACACCATGTCTGATTGCAATTTTATGGAAGACTCCTCTAAGACCTTCCCAAATTATTTACCCACAGAAACTCTGTGAGATAATAAAATGATGATTATTATTTTAAGCCAGAAAGTTATGGGGTGATTTGCTAAACAGAAATCATAACAGAAATAATAATATCTAGGCATTGAAGAGAAAATCTGTACTGAATGCCAGATACCAGTCACTAGGAAATCTCTTTAAATTTGAAGCTGTCTTTTAAAACACATCAGTTTTTGGTATCTCAATCTAATATATTTTACACAAAATGAGCTAGTTTTAAACATAATCACTAATGATAACTAAACAGAGCTTATTTTCACCATGAAAAAGCAAAAGACAACAAAAGCATGGGGTTCTGGTTCAAGACACAGGAAGATCCTGAAAGTCCCTCTTCCAATGGACACAGTGAATCCACATCTATCTAAGGAACAACTTCCTCTAAAAATAACTAAAAAATAGGCAGAGTGACCCCTTCACCTCAAGCAAAAAAGAGGGAAATCATATTGAAGCAGCAGGAATGATGGAGACACAATCTTACCATAAACCCCCACACCCTGTGAACCAAAATCAGAAGAGAACTCAAAACGTGAAGCTTCTCCCAGAAGAACAAAGGGTTCCTACCTTACATTGGATACGTCAACTTTTAAGTCTGTCACCTGAGAAACAAGTCCCTAAAACATCCAGCTTTGAGGACCAGTGGGGCTCCTGCTCACAAGACCCACAAGGCTATGGGGAGCTAAGACACTTTTTGTAGAGAGCCTAGAGACTCACCTGCCCCAGAGCTCAGTGCAGAAGCAACCCTTTGAAAAGTGCTCAGATTTTATGTAAAAGAGACTCATTTTCTAATTTTGAAGCACGGCTATAGGAACAGAAGTTTCCTGAGATATTCTCTGAGGACGGAGGCTAGTGGATACCATCTGCCTGCTCTCTCTCTGCCTTGCTAACAAGGCCAGTGAATGTCTTTCCTTTCCCTTTCCTTTTTTCCCCCATTTTTTAAGTCAGTGTAATTTTTGCAAACCCTGTCTGCCACAAATCAGAGCACCAGTATCTCCCAGGGGGGAGCTGCTATACACGTGTTGCTTGGGTATTTACACACGATGAACTGGTCTTTGTGCTGCCACCCAAACTTGCCCCTTTACCGCCTCTGGCTCTGGAGATTGAGGAGCCTATGTGTCTGGGTACACAGGACTGTAACAATTGGAAATTAAATTCTTAGCAGACTGCTACTCACTGGGCACTACAGATAACAGACTGAAATACACCCCTAACCCTTTCCAGAAAGAGGCCTATTTGCTTGTTCAGGACCTTTGGACTGAGAGCAGGCTTCTAGTTTGGTGTACTTGTAGGGGCCTACAGACTTGCTGTTAGAGAATGGAGGCCAATGAACATAATTTTTATGCTCTCTGCCTCACTCCAGCTTGCTAGTATCTTCCTTGCTAGAAAGGATATTATACCCCTTTCTAGTGCCCTGATTTTAGTAGCTGTTATCCAGGGAAACCTCTGAGTCATCTGGCTCTGGTGGATTGTAGGGCTTATGCTCATAGGTCCCACAGGACGGAAACCAACAGAGAAAGAGTTTGTAAGTGATTACCACATCTTGAGCACAGCAAGAGGCAACAGAGTCAGGAGCTCAATCTTTTTGTGAATGAGGCCTATTAGGTTAAATTCACAGTTGCACCCAGAGGAGCAGGCTTCTAATTAAACATACATCTAAGGGCTGACTGACTGTAAACCTTTCCTGAGACATTAGAAGGCAGGCACTGTTTTCACACTATCCCTCTGCTGTGTGTCACCAGAGTAACAGCATCCTTCAGAGGGGAGCTCTTACACATATCTAGAACCCAGTTTTTATGTCTGCTGCCAAGGGATAACCCTTGACTGCCTTGCTTTGGTGGCCAGGGGCACTGGCATTCCTGGGTCTCATAGGACTAGAAGAGAAAGGACTACGATCACAAAGACAGTTCTTAGCGGGCTACCAGCCCTAGGATACTGATAACAAACTGAAACACCATCAGTCTTTCTGTGAAAGAGACCTACTTCTAGTCCTGAAGCTTTGGCCTTAGGGGAAGACTTCAGGTTTGGCCAACATCTAGGGGCCATTGGTCATGTTCTCAGAAATGTAGGGCCAAGGAATGCCATCTTTGGACTCTCATTGTGCTTTGTTACAGCTCACCAGTACCTCTCAGAAAAAAAGCATATATGCTCATGTGGAGCCTGGATTTTTGTGACTGCCATCCAAGGGACATGTTCATATAATATGGCTCTGGGGACCAGTGGGCCTTATGCTTTAGTTCCCACAGGACTACATATATTTTCATTGTTTAAAAACTTCTACCTGAGGGTCTGGGTTTCACTCAATGAAACCTGAATCAAGGTGCTGAGATCCTTCCCTTTGGGACACCAGTCTTGGCATACTTAAAACTACTGGGAGCTATTAAAAATAAAATAGTCTTCTTGGATAATCACAGTGTTTGATGGGATCCCTGGGTGGCGCAGCGGTTTAGCGCCTGCCTTTGGCCCAGGGCGCGATCCTGGAGACCCGGGATCGAGTCCCACATCGGGCTCCCGGTGCATGGAGCCTGCTTCTCCCTCTGCCTCTGTCTCTGCCTCTCTCTCTCTCTCTCTGTGACTATAATACATAAATAAATAAAAATTAAAAAAAAAATCACAGTGTTTGAGAGTCAACCAAAAGCTAGGACAGAGTTGAACAATAAGGTTCATCTCCTACACGAGGCCAACCCTTCAAGAGTGGAAGAGGTGGGGGGGGGGTCCCTGGGTGGTTCAGCGGTTTGGCACCTGCCTTTGGCCCAAGGCACGATCCTGGAGTCCCAGGATGAAGTCCTGCATCAGGTTCCTGGCATGGAGCCTGCTTCTCCCTCTGCCTGTGTCTCTGCCTCTCTCTCTCTCTCTCTCTCTCTCTCTCTCTCTCTCTCTCTCTGTGACGATCATAAATAAATAAAAATTTAAAAAAAAAAAAAGAAGAGTTAAGCAAAATAAAGAAAAAGGAGAGTATTTTTCAAACAAAAGAACAAGATAAAACCTCAGGAAAAAACCTTAATGAAACAGAAATAAGGAATCAATCTGATAAAGAGTTAAAAGGAATGGCCATAAAGATGCTCACTGAACTTAGGAGAGGAATGGGTGAACAGAGTGAGAATTTCAACAAAAAGATAGAAAACATAAGAAGGTTCCGAATGGAAGTCATAGAGCTGAGGAGTAAAATAACTGTACTGAAATAAACACTAGATGCTTCGACAGAGGACAAGATAAGGAAGAAATAAGGAATCATGAACTTGAAGACAGGGCAGAGGAACTTGCCCAACTAGAGCAGAAAACAGAATTTTAAAGGGGGTAAGAGTTAAGATAGCCTAAGTAACTTATAAAACAACATTAAAAGGAATAACATTTGCATAAAGTCCCAGAGGTAGGAGTAAGAAGGGGGCAGAAAACTTACTTGAAGAAATAATGGCTGCAGAAATAATGTCTACAAATTCCTCTAATCTAGGGAAAGAAACAGACATCCAGACCCAGGAATTCCAGAGAGTTCTAAAAAAGATGAACACAAAGAGACCCATACCAGATATATTATCATTAAAATGTCAACAGTTAAACTCAAGGAGAGAGTCTTAAAAGCAGTCTTTTAAAGCAGAAACTTTGCAGGCCAGATGAGAGTGGCACAGTATATTCAAAGGACTGAAAGAAAAAAAAAATTAAACCAAGCATACTCTACCCAGCAGTTATAATTCAGAATTGAAGGAGAGACAGAGTATTCCAGACAGGTAAAAGCTAATGGAGTTCATCACAACTGCACCAACCTTACAACAAATGTTAAAAGAATTTATTCTAAACTGAGGCTCTAATTAATAAGAAAATATACAAAAGTAATAATATCACTGGAAAAGGTAAATAGGAAAGGTAGTAGATCAATCACTTCTAAAGCTATTGTGAAGGTTGAAAGATAAAAGTAGTAAACATAACTATACTTCTATCAATTAAGGAATGCACAAGATGTAATATATAGCATCAAAAAATAAATAAAACATGGTGGGGGAGGTGAGAAATAATGCTGAACTTTACAATGGGACCAAACTTAAGTTGTCAACATAAAACAGTCTATTATAAATATAAATTTTGATATGGAAGTCTTGGGATAACCACAAAGCAAAAACATAAAAAAGGACACAAAAGGTAATGAAAAATGAATCTAAACCAGCAATATAAAAAGTCATCAAACTACAAAGGAAGAAAGAAAGAGAAGAAAGGGACAGAGTAACTACAAAACAGCCAGAAAATAATTAACGAAATAGCAGTAAGCATATAGTTATCAATAATTACTTTAAATGTAAATACACTAAATTCTCCATGAAAAGGCACACAGTAGCTGAATGAAAAATCACATAAGACCCATAATATGGTGCCTAGAAGAGACTCACTTCAGATGTTAGGACACACACAGACTCAAAGTAATGGGATGGAAAAAGATATTCTATGCAAGTGGAAATCAAAAGAAAGCTGGGGTTGCTACACTTATATCAGATGAAATAGTCTTAAAACACATAAAAGATAAGAACATTACATAAATGATAAAGTGGTCAATCCAAGAGAAGACAATATTTGTAAATATTTATGCACCCAACATAAGAGTATCTAAATATATATACAGCAAATATTAACAGTCCTAACGGAAGAAAGAGCAATACAATAGAAGAACTTAATATACCACTTATATCAATGGATAGATAATCCAGACAGAAAATTGGCTTAAATGACAGTTATCAGATGGACTTAAGAGATACATACAGAACATTCCATCCAAAAGCAACAAAAAAACCCAACTTCTCAATTGCATATGGAACATTCTCCAGAATAGATCATATGTTAGGTCACAAAACAAGTCTTAACAAATTTAAGATTGAAATCATATCAAGCATCTTTTTTTTTTTACTATAATGGTATACAATTAGAAATAAATTATAGAAGATAACTGGAAAATTCACAAGTATTTGGAAATCAAACAGCATGCTACTGAACAACCAATGGTCAACAAAGAAATCAAAGTGAAATAAAAATACCATGAGACAAATGAAAATGAAAATACAACATACTAAACTTCTGAGAAATGGCAAAAGCAATTTTAAGAAGGGATTTAATAGCAATAAATGACTACCTCAAGAAACAAAAGAAATTTCAAACAACCTAACTTTACACATCAACAAACAAACAAAAAGAACAAAGCCAAAGCTAGTAGAAAGTAATAAAGATCAGAACTGAAATAAAGAAAATAGAGACTAAAAAGATCAATGAAAATAAGGCAGTTCTTTGAAAAGATAAACAAAATTAATAAGCCTTTAACTAGACTAAGAAAAAAGAGGACTCAAATAAAAAATGAAGTGGAGACACTACAACTGACACCACAGAAATGCAATATGAGACTACTATGAACAATCATATGTCAACAAATTGGACAGCCTAAAAGAAGTAAATTCCTATTAACATAACCATTCCAAGACTGAATCATGAAGAAACAGAATATTTGATCATATGATTACTAGTATGGAGGTTGAATTAATAACTAAAAACCTTCCAATAAACAAAAGTCCAGGACCAGACAGCTTCACTGGTGAATTTTAACATTTACAGAATTAATATAAACCCTTCTAAAATTCTTCCAAAATACACAATGGGAGGGAACACTTCCAAACTCCTTTTTGGAGGCCAGCATCACTCTACTATGGAAACCAGACAAGCAGCCTGGGTGGCTCAGCGGTTTAGCGCCACCTTCAGCCCAGGACATGATCCTGGAGACCCATGATCCAGTCCCCGTCAGGCTTCCTGCATGGAGCCTGCTTCTCCCTCTGCCTTTGTCTCTGCCTCTCTCTCTCTCTCTCTCTCTCTGTCTGTCTCTCAGGAATAAATAAATAGAATCTTAAAAAAAAAAGACAAGGACATCACAAGAAAGGAAAATCAAAGTAATGGGATGGAAAAAGATATTTATTCCTGAGAGACAGAGAATAAATAAATAGAACCTTAAAAAAAAAAAAAAGGCAAGGACATCACAAGAAAGGAAAAATCACAGGTCAATATCCCTGAATACAGATGTAAAAATTCTCAACAAAATACTAGTTTTTATATGGAACCACAAAAGACCTCAAATGACTAAAGCAATCTTGAGAAAGAAAAACAAAACTGGAGACATTACACTTTTTGATTTCAAGCTATGATATAAAACTATAGTAATCAAAAGAATATGATATTGACAAGTAAATCAATGGAGTAGGATAAAGAGCTCAGAAATAAATCCATGTGTATATAGTTCAACTAATTTATGACAACAGAGCCAAGAATATACAATGGGGAAAGGATAGTCTCTTCTATAAATGGTGTTTGGAAAACTGCGCAGCACTTGGAAAAGAATGAAACTGGACCATTTATACCATATATAAAAATTAACTCAAAATGGATTAAAAACATGAATGTAAGACCAAAACTATTAAACTCCTAAAAGAAAACATAGATGGTAAGCTCCTTGATATCAGTCTTGGTGAGGATTTTTTGGATTTGACACCAAAAGCAAAGACAACAAAAATAGACATCAACATGTGGGACTACATCAAACTACAAAAGCTGCATAGCAAAGGGAACCATCAATAAAATAAAAGAAAACCTATTTAATAGGAGAAAATATTTGCAAGTCCTATATTGCTTAAAGGGTTAATATTTAAAATCTATAAAGACTCCCAACACCTTCACAGCAATAAAACAAACAATCTGATTAGTAGGCGGAGACTCTGAATAGGTATTTTTCCAAAGACAGACAGAAGGCCAACAGGTACTTGAAAAAAATGTTAAACATCACTAATGATTACGGAAATGCAAATCAAAATTACTATCAAGTATCACCTCACACTTGTTAAAATGGTTATGATTTAAAAAGACAAGAAATAACAAATGTTATCACAGATCTGGAGAAAAGGGAACCCTTTTGTACTGTCAGTGTAAATATAAATTGGTGCAGTCACTAGGGGAAACACTATGGAGATTTTTTCAAAAAATTAAAAATAGAACTGCCATATGATCCAGCAATTCCTCTTCTGGATATTTATCTGAAGAAAACAGACACATTCACTCAAAAAGATATATGTACCCCCATGTTCATGGCAGCATTATTTACAATAGCAAAGATATGGAGAAAACCCAAGTGTCCATCAATGCATGAACAGAGAAAGAAAATGCGTTATATATACGTACAATAGAATATTATTCTGCCATAAAAAGGAAACCTTGCCATTTGCAACAACATGGATGGACCTTGAAGAATTATGGTAGGTGAAATAAATCAGACAAAGAAAGACAAATATTGCATGATCTCATAAATGGAATCTTAAATAACAAAAACAAGCTCATTGAGAATAGATTGATGGTTTTTAGAGATGGGGGTGGGGAATGGGCAAAATGAATAAAGGGAGTCTATAGGTAAAAATTTCCAGCTAAATAAGTCATGGGTATGTAATATACAACATGGCCACTATAGTTAATAAGACAACATGTATCACATATTACATATCGGAAAGATTAAATTTTAAAAGACCCAGTCATAAGAACAAAAACATTGTTTTTTTGTCTTTTAAAAGATTTTATTTATTTATTCATAAGAGACACACACACACACAGAGAGAGAGAGAGAGAGAGAGAGAGGCAGAACACAGGTAGAGGGAGAAGCAAGTTCTATGCAGGGAGCCTGATGTGGGACTCAATTCCAGGTCTCCAGGATCATGCCCTGGGCCCAAGGTGGCGTTGAGCCACCTGGCTGCCCCAGAACAAAACATTTTGGAATGGTGTCTGACAGATATTAACTAGACTTATTACAGTTATCGCTTTACAATATATGCAATATTGAATTCAGTTGTACAACTGAAACTAATGTAATGTTGTATATCAATTATACCTCAATTGAAATAAATCATCTTCCAAAAATGATCAAAAATGCTCAGTGACTTATTTTTTCTTGACTCTATATGCAGGAGTTATATAGAGATCACGAAGATGATGTTTTATGTATATTAAATTATTAAATTATATAACAGTTACTCAAATTGACTACTGTAACATTAAAATAAATGTTCAAAATTTATTTTAAAAATAAAGCTTTTATTTAAAAAGTTTTAAATAAGGACTAAATCTTAGTCTCTTAACTTACACTGATTTACTTGATTGAACAGATCAACAATTGAAGACCACCAGTGTTTACAAACCACAGCTGCAAGTACTCTCCTTTTTTAAGGGATGGACCTAGAATATTGGCGCTTATTTGCCTAAATTTGTTCCTCTTGTTAACTTCTGGTTAATCATGATAATTAGCAATATAACCCTCAGAATGAAGAGCATTCCACAATGCAGCCCATTTGGAGGGAGTCAAAGGATAGTGGATATAAAGTGAGAGGAGGAAAATGAGAGGGAAAGTTTGTTAAAGAGTAGAAAAAGTAACACCATTGGAGACAATTAGGCCAAAACAGGGGGCATAGGGGTTTAAGAGGAGGAAGATGTGAACTCCTCTTTTGTACAATCCTCACAATATACATATAAATATCTTATACATGTTATCTATCATCTAACAGCATGATTACACTTTGAGGAATCAGAAATAAACCCAGCTGCCAATCAGACAAAGTGTTTCCAACAGAACAAAAACAATTTTCTAACAGGATGTAGCCAGGTCATAGCATAGTTGTAAAATGACTTACAGTTCCTCCTTTTGCATAATTTCTGCTTTCTGACCTATGAATCTTGGGCCCTGCTCTGTTTCTCCCTAAACAAAGAATTGTTCCTCCCCAAAGATTCCTGAGGTTCTCATTTGCTAAACTGTGCTGGGCAGTTTGATAGTATTCAAATCTGGAGCTGGTTTTCACTTCCTAATTTCTCCATAGAGTCATATAGCCAAACCCAAACCCTATATAAAAATTTCTCCCCCCCCAAAAAAAATTTATCCCAACTCCCCTTTCTTGCAATATACCCAAAGGTTCCTCTTGGGTAAACTATAGCAAGCAGAATACCCCTAATTTTGGTTGTAGGTGTAATTTGGTGGTCTTTGGCTAATGGGTTTCTATAATTTAAAGTGAAAATCTCATGGAAAATTCCCATATTGAAATATCTCAAAGATAGGAGATTCTCTAGTCTCACTTTTGAGTCCATTCAACAAATGTTATTAAAATTTATCACTCTGATGTACACTTAAATAAAATACACAAGTAAATCCAATGGTGTTTTAAAAACAAACACAAAAGAGGAACAGGCCTCTGCTGGAACTATGAGTAGAAAAGTTTAACGCCAACTGTGGTTAAAAAGGACAGCAAAAAGAGAAAATCATTTGTAGAGCTCAGAATTAACCACTATGAGGTCTAGTTCAAAGGAAGAGGTTCTGGGGGCAGGGAACAAAGAAGGTTACTCTGATAATCAAGGCTCTTTCATATTCTGATGATGTAACTATGGAAAGAATCAGGATTCAAGGGGGCCCTGTAAGGTTTCAGAGTGGGTGGCCCCATAAGAATGTCCAAAAGAAGGTACTGGGCCTGCATCTGGAAAGAGCAGAAAATAAAAAAAGGAAGGGTAGGGGGAAGAGTATAATTCTTTTGTTTGTTTGTTTGTCTTGGGGGTAGGTTTGTATATACATGTGAATTTAAGCAGGCAAATGCAAGGGAACTTCTCTCTAGGTTGATGTGGAAAACTAAAACCAAGGGTTAACAATTCCTGGCACAATTTCCTGCCCCTATGTTAAACAACCGGTATAAAGATTTCCTTTCTGTCCCTATAATAAAAAAATACCAAGTCCAGGCATTTAAAAACTGCTCATTCCAGAAAATAATTGGTTCTGGGAGATAAGACTGTGATCAATCAAAATAATTTGCCTGAGAAGACTTGTTTCGGGATCCTCACCTATCTATACCCATCAATCTAAAACTATTACATCACAAATTCTTTCCAGTCCCAATCAGTTCCACATTTGGCCAAGACCCACCTGAAAATCATGACTCAGACTCTAAAGTTTTGTAAATAACAAATAACCTTCTTTAATTTTCTCATTTGGAAATACTACATGACTCTGCAAGAGGATGTTCAGAAAACTTGGCTTTATCAACAGTTTTATTCTGATAATCTTTTAGGGGATTGAGAATCAACAGCCCATGTGACTTAACCTGCTCTCCTAATGAGTAGGCACCACTGCATGGAAAGATCCAGAGACTAGGCAACACAAAGTCTCTCTTTTGCAGTGCTCTGAGGATACTGACCAGAGATCTGTCCCGTCTAAGGCATCCTCATGTTTACACCTTGCTTCCAAACTCACCCACCACCTACCTCCAAGGAGTCAAAATTTGTGTCACCAGTAGATGCCTAACCTCAAGAACAGGTCATTTCTGCCTTTTCTGACTACAGGAGAAATCAAGGATAACAGCTTGACACAATTCCCGACAGAATAATCTATGCAGACAGTTTAGTGTATCTGTTTATTTTCTCCTTCACAAGTTCTACCTGCTTAATCTTTTTCTTACCAAAATGAATACATTAATAATCACTGAGCAGTATGAACTGTATACTCAAATATTTAGTATTTTGCATAAACTTGTAATAATTAAGGAATATGGAATATGTTTGTGAATTCCCCAATGAATAATTATTGATAGGAGTTCACAACCCCAAAGAATACTGATATGAATTTATAACAATTTTTGTATATTTCAGTTTTGAGCTTTTTAAGAATTATTCATAAATATTATTAACCTCAAATTAAAAAGCAACTAGTCAGAAAATAAATGAAAGAGAACCTATAACCAGTATGTTTTAGCTGTAATAGAAAAAGATTGTTCAGGGATCCCTGGGTGGCGCAGCAGTTTGGTGCCTGCCTTTGGCCCAGGGCGCGATCCTGGAGACCCAGGATTGAATCCCATGTCGGGCTCCCGGTGCATGGAGCCTGCTTCTCCCTCTGCCTGTGTCTCTGCCCCCCCCCCCCTCTCTCTCTCTCTCTCTCTCTCTGTGTGTGTGACTATCATAAAAAAAAAATTAAAAAAAAAGATTGTTCATTACCATTATGTAAGTACCTTCTTTTCAAGAAGATGCATTTCTCAGGATCCTAAAATACATGACTTAATATACTGTAAGAGTTTATTAATTGCCAGAAAGAAAGATCTTGAAATCAAGTACACATGTCAAATAGTTACTCTGAATGTCCAAAATTAGCAAAAAAAAAAAAAATATATATATATATATATATAGCTAACTGTTGCATATCTTTACATGTATACAAGTACCTTCCTGTTATCTATCAAAATGTTAAAATGTATTAAGATTTACTTCTAAGGTGACCTATTTCAAATGCTCTTTTATGAACTATTTCAAAATTACCTCATCACCCATAGAAGCTGTAAACCTTATCATAAAGAGTTTTATGAACATATGATAACATTAAAACATACTTTTTAGAGTTTATCAAGCTAGACAGCATTCTAAATATTCTCTCTAGACTAACTCTGAATTTTCAAAACCACCTTACAAAATAGACACGTTTATTTTATTTTTTTTAATATTTTATTTATTTATTCCTGAGAGACACACAGAGAGAGGCAGAAACATAGGCAGAGGAAGAAGCAGGCTCCCTGCAGGGAGCCCCATGAGAAATGGATCCCAGACCAGGATCACGCCCTGAGACAAAGGCAGATGCTTAACTGCTAAGCCACCCAGGCATCCCAATAGACACATTTATTCATCCTCTTTTACAAGATTAGGGAACTGCAGTTCAGAAGGGTGAAGTGACTTTCCCAAGGTCACACAGCAAATAAATGGGAAAGCGAGGACTCAAATCCAGACCATTTCACAATCTGATACAAATTTGTATTTTTAACTACATGCCAAACTACCAAATACACATGCATGCTTAAACAAATTTGTTTTCCAACACTGGAATAAATCTGTAAACAATGGAATGATGTCTCTGATATCTATTTACACAGTTTTAATCAATTGTTAAAATAAAATTAGAGTACAACAGCGCTTTAATTAAATATTCTTGAATATCCAATCATGCAATCAATTTCAATATAAGCAGTTCTGATTTTAAGCAGATTTTTTTCCTTTCTCTTTCTATTCCCAGCAAGTGATCTAATCAAGAAGATATATTCAAATGCATTAATCTAGAGACAGATCATGGATTCATACAATATAAAAAGAAACCATTTATATATCCAAAATAAAAAATACAAATAAGGACAGATACTGCTGTTTATATAACAGTAAAAAATTTCACTTGTGGACACTTCCTTCTATATTTTGTGATCTATTTATGTGTTAAACTTTGATTAAGAATTCAGGGTGTCTATGACATGTATTTTCCCTGTAATAATAGTAAGATTCTGTTTATAGGACTGAATACTAAAAAAGTCCCCAAAGCCTCAGTTTTAATTATGTCTGGGGGCTTAATATAAGGTTTACATGAACACTGCTGTTACAACAAATGTTTGTGAAATGTATTGAATAACTTACCTTTACCTTTTATTCTCTGACACCAGGCAGATATCTTCTTTACCACTTGTCCAAGCTCACGAATACTTTTACTTCCATGATCAAACTCTTAAAGATTTTTTCTCTGGACAGCAGCTGGCCTACAGATCAGTATCTAACCATGGTGAACTGGGATAAATTGCTCCTATTCCCTTTTTTCCAGAACATTTACCACTCTGAAGCCTAAGCAGGCTTTGAGTCCCCAACAGGTGGCCAAGAGGAAGATTTGAAGATCCATTCAAGTGTTAACCACTTGAGTGGCTAACACCAGATTTTTGCTGCTTGTCACTACAAAATGCTACACCATCTGCCAGGTACACCTCCACACTCATTAAAGCCATCTTATCATGTCTCTTCTCTACCTAGAAGATTGGGTGGACATTAACAAAATTCCATATCTGATAGTGGGTAACATATACAACATACACCAAACCTGCTCAGCATGTACTGACTTAGCTCACTTTAACTTACATTCATTTATTCATGCTCATCAATATAGATCTTATATTTAGCAGGTCAGGTCCTATTGTGTTGTCAATTGCACATGCTATCAGGAGATTATTTTTTTTTATTAGCACAAACTACAAAGGCAGCTGAAACTCACTGTGTCATACAACTAGATCTGCCAGACTTAGCAAATTAAAATACAGGAAATACAGACCATCTGAATTTCAGAAAAAACAAGGAATAAGTTTTTAGTATAAGCATGTCTGAGATATTTCATCTGGCAACTCTATGTTGCATAATGCAACATTATGATTATTTGAATTTAATCAGATATTTAAGGCCTCCCTACTATCAACCAATTAGTAGGTCAGCTTGATTTGATGGAAAGACAAGGGCAAAATATATCAAAAGATGTGGTTCTTAGCCTTATTTTACTCTCAGTTTATCCCCTAGCCTCTCTGAACTCCAGGATTTTTTCTTATAAAATGAATATCGTTCAATTGCCAGCTCCTTCAGACATTTCCTCAGCTGTAGAGAGCCACCTCACTCAAAGTCATACCCCTCCTTAGGGTGACTCACATTCTCATGGGAATATAATGAGCTGCCCATTTGGTCCAACTCAGGACAGCTCTTAAGGACCATTCTAGCTCCAGAGCTTCCTGGGGCGGGAGTGGGGGGAGGGGGTGTTGGCCACCATTACTATTGGGCTTATAATGCAGATCCATTTCTCCTGCTAATTCTACTTCCAACCCTCTCTTCCACAGATATTGATCCCAGAGGTCTTCTAGATAAACATCCTGCATATTACACTTTTTGTAATAAGAAACTACTTCCTAAGGAATTCAACCTGTGATATCCTCACAACAGTATTTAACAGAGATGAAACTCCTTCCTTGAAACAATCTCCTCTCAAAGTTTTCATCCTTTGCCAGTCCTCTGTTTTCTTATTACAAACATTAAGATGCTAGACTGACCCAGAGCCAGTTCTGATCTTTTTATACACTCTCTTAGTTGATCTCAGGCATGTCAGTATTTCTGGAAGCTAAAGATTCCTACACTGATTGCTGATCCATACTACTCTCTCAACTTCACACTTGGATAGCCAACAGTTCATTTGAATGGCATCCCCATTTGGTGTCATCCTCTGAAAGCCAGAACACCCTTGCTGCCCTTCAATCAATTCTTCACATTCTGGCCACTAATCTTTTAAAAATATAAACTGAACCACATTATTCTTCTGTTTCAGTGGCTGTCCACTATATTTTTAGACAAAAATTCATATATTTCCCATGATTTAAAAGTCCACTGGATACTTTTTCATATTACTGAATGATCACTTTTCATATTTAATCAGTTACCCCAATTGGTATCCTTTTGAGAGTTAAACCAAGTGCTATTAACAATTACTCCAGGACAACAGGCAATCATCAGAACTAAACAGACAATTGGAGACATGTATGTTCATACTGTGTATAGGAAGACTTACACGGGACGCCTGGGTGGCTCAATGGTTGAGCATCTACTTTCAGCTCAGGGCATGATCTTGGAGTCCTGGGATCAAGTCCCATATCAGGCTTCCTGCACAGAGCCTGCTTCTCCCTCTGCCTATGTCTCTGCCTCTCTCTCTATGTCTCTCATGAATGAATAAATAAAATCTTAAAAAAAAAAAAGAAGACTTATATGTAGTCTAATGTTCACAGCCTTAGTATTGACAGGTACCAAATGATGTAATAGTCAAAAAGTTAGCACCTACATTCTATTAAACCCATAAAGGTAGCTCATGGAACCATGGTTTTTGACTGAGGTGGTGCTTCATAACCTTTGGTGCTCATCAGCATGTCAGAACCACAAAATCAGAATGTCTGGGGATAAGCCCAGGAATGTATAATTTGGAAAACCTTCCCAGGATGAGAATCATTGTGCTACTCTATGACAAGAACTGCTGCAGCCACTTTTTAAGATAAATGGGCAAACAACTAACATTGACTATGTACTCTTACCTGCAGCAAAAGTATCAAAAGGCTTATTACCATTATGGATTACCCTTAGATTAATGTTTAATTTTGATTTAGAATACTGCAGCCATACCAATATTTTCTTAGGAGTGAGGATAGAAAAAATATGATTGGCAAATGTTGCTTATTGCTGATATTTGGAAGTCACTACATGGTTCTTCTCCCTATTTTGCATATATTTTAAAATTTTGACAACCAAAAGCTTAAAAAATAAGAGCCACTGGTAAAACAAATAAGCAACTGGTTTACTAAAATTTTGATCAAGACAAGTATAGCTAATTCTATTTTTCAAATAATTTTAGTGTAGACCCTCTCTTTCCTATCTTTCTTGCCACTCTCCTTATTTCAGAATTTTATTGTTTTATTGAAATATGAATTTAATTCTGATACTGTAATATGTCCTAATGAATATATTCCTTTGTTCACTCATTCATTCTTCAAAATATCTTTATGAAGTATACCTACTTGCAAAGAACTCGGATAATAAGAAACCAGTATCTTCTCTGTGCTGCCAAGCCAGTTACGTAAATCATAAATCTGATCAGATCATTCCCCAGGGAGAACAAGGCAAAATTATCATCTATAACAGAAGTGGGCAAACTTTTTCTGTAAAGAGTCAGATAATACATATTTTAGGCTTTGTAGCCCATGAGGTCTCTGTTGCAACTATCCAATTCTGCCACTGTAGTGCAAAAGCAGCCATAGATAATACATAAACACATGTGTATAGATGTATTCCAATAGAATGGTATTTACAAAAACAGGTGACAGGCTGGATATTACCCATTAGCACAATTTTCCAACCACTGAATTATGTTAACAATCAAATTCCTTAAAACAGCAATCCAGGGTTCTTAATCACAAAATTCCTTTAAAATAGTAATCCAAAGCACTTAATGTGACCCTAAACCACTATTATATTGGTATTTCCTACTAAAATCCCATGCTCTTGAAGCTCTTCCATATTTTTTTTTTTTTTTTTTGCATTGCCACAGACTTGGTAAACCTTTGGTTGAGGACATATTAATAATCCAATACCCAGAACAAATATAACTCTGTAGGTGAAGCCTTCTCTATATGCTATGCTTACCCTGAATTTTAGCAGTGTTAGCACCACCCCATAGATATATGTATAAAATAGTATGAAGGTAATTATCACATATTACAGATTCTCTAAGTTCTATATCCCTATCATTACTGACCCTGCTGACCTATAATCAAATGGTCTATTGAGGGGATTTCTGGATGCTACAAAACACCGAAAAGCATAGTTACCATGATTACTGTCATTTCAGCCTCTCAGAGTAGATATTATACTTCTAGGGAAAAAAACAACTAAATAGTACTAATAAAATAAAAACTTATATCTTAAAGTCGAAAGCAATAAATATTCAGAAACAGGACTTCATAGAAATTAACAGCATGAGTTATATGCATGTTATGTACATGCCTTGTTCTAAAGTTATTCCTTAGTCTTTCTTTTTCCTCAAGACCCCAGTGAGGTTTTTGACCATATTTTCTACTCACACACAGCAAGCTGACATAGGCCAGATAAAAGGGATAGTTAGAGGTCAAGCTATTCATCCTTCTTCTCTTAGGAAGGAGCATTCTTAACATACCAAGAAAAAGGAGAAATGATTCTATTTTTAGGGACCTCAAGAGAAAGAGATTTTACAATCTCCCCTGGTAATCTATTCTAATGCCTAACAAATTTTGCTGTCAGAAAATAATTTTTATAAGTCCCTTATGCTATAGAATAAAATGATTTTTTCTTGTCCTGTTCTCAGGAGAGATTTATTATCTATGTAAGAGACCTGAATATGTTTAAAAACTTCATGAAACCTATCTGCTTTCATTCTTTTAGAATTTTCATTTTCTGAAGCAGTAATCCTGGTTTCAAACCTGTAAGGTATTTAATTCCAAATATTTATTTTTCTGGTCTAATCTACTAGTGCTAAATAACTGCTTATACAGACTTACTTTCCCTTTGTTTTGTAAAAATAAGAAGTATTCATCAGAATGTAAAATTCTAATTATTAAATAGAATTTAAAAATTAGAATTCAAAATTCAACTATCTTTTATTTAGCCTTTGAACAGTAATGTTCCTCCAACAAAGTTTTTTAACCCAGTCATACATAGAAGATTCTTCAAATATCCATTTTTATATAATAATACCTACTTGAAAATAAATATAGTGTTATCT
Organism: Vulpes lagopus; assembly: GCF_018345385.1. Lineage (NCBI taxonomy): Eukaryota > Metazoa > Chordata > Mammalia > Carnivora > Canidae > Vulpes > Vulpes lagopus. The sequence continues at coordinate 34,038,703 of NC_054824.1, forward strand.
AAAGTAGGAGGTTTCAAATCTCATAAAATTGTAATGATTCACCTTGCATAAGAAGAACATATACCAGGGAATGTTGATAGTCTGCAGAATACCATTTCATTCATAGTCAAAGCACTACAGATCAATTTAATCAGAAGGCTGACGAGATGGCATGGATAGAAGGAATTCTTATTTGAGTCTATGTCTTCTCATTCTTTACTTATTCTTTACCTTTCCAACTTAAGAAAATTTCTCTTTAATAGAACAATCTTATCTTTCTCATCCAGGATCAAAATATCTTCTCTTGTTTTGTTGTACTTCATTGTATATTTAAAAAAAAAAGTTACAAATAACACACTGTTGGGATGCCTGGGTGGCTCAGTGGTTGAGCATCTGCCTTTGGCTCGGGGCGTGATCCCAGAGTCTCAGGATCAAGTCCCACATCAGGCTCCCTGAATGGAGCCTGCTTCTCCCTCTGCCTGTGTCTCTGCTTCTCTGTGTCTCTCATGAATAAATAAAATCTTAAAAATAAAAAATAAAAAAACACACACTGCCAAATAGGATTTCAAATTGTTTTACAGTTAAAGTGTCATATGCCTAATAGAGATGCTGAAAGTACAGATAAAACCTTTGCTGACCAAAATGACCCATAAAATATATCTGATTGGCATATCGTCTAAAATTAAGACATCTAAAGCATGCATGTGAATAAAATTCTATTAAATAAAATTAACAGATGACTCATCTCAGAAGACTACAGAGCAATGATTCTCAAAGCTGCATATACTTCAGAATCACCTGGGAAGCTTTTAAAATTATATAGTACCTCAATCTCATCACCTATATATTTTGATCCATCTGGGGGTAGGTCCTGGACATCAGTATGTTCAAAAGTTGACCAAAAAAAAAAATTGACCAAATAATTCTAACACACAGCAAGTGATGTGAACCACTAATGGGGCTAGATAACAGAGAGAGAATTATATTAGAAATGCAAAAAAGGGAGGTTAGGTTCAAGATGGTGGCATAGCAAGATCCAAAACCACCTCCTCCCATGGATGCAATAAATCTACAACTACATATGGAATGAGTCCCTCTGAAAAGGACCTGAACATTGAATAAACAAAGCCTCCACAACAAGAACAGCATGGAGACAGAAAAAGAGGCAGAAATACAGATACTCCAAGGGAAAAAAAAGATCCCAGCTGCAGTGAGTCACACTTGGGAAGAATATCAATGGCATGAAACTCTTCCTTGAGGAGCAAGGGATTCAAGCTCCGTTCGAAACACCTCAAACCTCCTACACAGGTAAGACAAACCCTCAAAACAGCTGTCTGAAAATCAATGGAGATTACATTCAGGAAAATTGTAAAACTGTACAGATTGGAAAATCACTCTTAAAGGCTCATGCACAGATTCCCTCAATGCAAAAACCAACACACACACACACAAACACACACACACACACACACACACATACACACAAAAGCTCACAGACCATAGGTAAAGGAGACCCATTTACTAACCGTAAGGCATCTGCTAGAGAGGCAGGAAACAGCAGAAATCATCTCCAGGGATGGAGACACTAGCAGGAGCCATTTTCATGATTTGAGTCTACTTTACAAATACTGGGCTGATAGGGAGATTTAAAAATTCTCCTCTAACCTGCTAGCACCAGCAGGGAAGCTCCAAAGGGAGCCCCACCCACCAAATCATCAGAGCAGATGGATCCCAGCTGGGGCAGGGACCAGCCCTGGTTCCTAATATGCCCCAATAATTGTGGCTACACACAGGAGCCAGGCCAGGGCCTAGGCCCACTCATTACCCAGCCCCACTTGCCAACACACTATAGTAGTGGTCTTGCCACAACAGGGAGGCACACATAATCCACATAAGGGATATTTCTTGAGCACCAGACTCTGATGACCAGGGAAATTCACTTCTGGACACCTTAGGACATCAACAGAAGGCCATTCCTTTAAGACTGAGAGAAGTAGCTGACTTAACTAATGCATAAAACAAACATGAAGAGTTAGGCAAAGTGAGTAGATAGAGAAATATGCTCCAAATGACAGAAAAAGGCAAAATCACTAAAAAATAACTAAACAAACCAAAGGTAAGGAATTCAGAGTAATAGTCATAAAGATGCTCACTGAACTCAGGAGAAGAATGGATGAACACAGTGAGAGCTTTAACAAAGAAATAACAAATATAAGACAGTACCAAAAAGAAGTCATAAATGAACTGAAAAATAAACTAGAGGGGTTCAATAGCAGACTGGATGAAGTAGAAGACTGGATCATCAAGCTGGATGATGAAGCTATGGAACTCAGATCAGCAAAATGAATATAGAATTAAGAAAAGTGAAGATACCTTAAAAAACCTTTGAGACAACATCAAGTGGAACAACATTCACATGATAGAGGCCTCACAAAAAGAAGAGAGAAAGAGGAGCACCTGGGTGGCTCAGTTGGTTAGGCATCTGACTTTGGATCAGGTCATGATCTCAGGGTCCTGGGATTGAATCCCGTGTGGGGCTCCTTGCACAGTGGAGAGCCTGCTTTTCCCTCTGCTCCTCCCCCCCATTTGTGCGTGCTCTCTCTCTCTCTCTCTCTCTCTCTCTTTCAAATAAATAAATAAATAAAATATATTTTTTAAAAAAGAGAGAGGGAGGCCTGGGTGGCTCAGTGGTTGAGCATCTGCCTTCAGCTCAGGGTGTGATCCCGGGGTCCTGGGATTGAGTCCCACATTGGGCTCATGGAGCCTGCTTCTCCTCCCTCTGCCTGTGTCTCCACCTCTCTCTCTCTGTGTTTCTCATGAATAAATAAATAAAATCTTAAAAAAAAAAGGAGAAAGAAAGGATAAGAACAATTATTTAAAGAAATAGTAGATGAAAACTTCCCATTACCTGGGGAAGGAATCAGACATTCAGGTCCAGGAAGACCAAAAAGTTCCAAATAAGATGAACTCAAAGAAATCCACACCAAGAGACATTCTAATTAAAATGGTAGAAGTTAAGGATAAAGAGAAAACTCTGAAGGTAGCAAGAGAATAAGGAATTATTATGAACAAGGGAAACCCTGGTAGGCTACCCAGCAGACTTATCAGCAGAAACCATTACAAAGCTATAGTAGTCAACAATAGCCAAACTGTGGAAGGAGCCTCGGTGTCCATCGAAAGATGAATGGATAAAGAAGATGTGGTTTATGTATACAATGGAATATTACTCAGCAATTAGAAATGACAAATACCCACCATTTGCTTCAATGTGGATGGAACTGGAGGGTATTATGCTGAGTGAAATAAGTCAATCCGAGAAGGACAAACATTGTATGTTCTCATTCATTTGGAGAATATAAATAATAGTGAAAGGGAATATAAGGGAAGGGAGAAGAAGTGTGTGGGAAATATCAGAAAGGGAGACAGAACATAAAGACTCCAAACTCTGGGAAACGAACTAGGGGTGGTGGAAGGGGAGGATGGCGGGGAGTGGGGGTGAATGGGTGACGGGCACTGAGGGGGGCACTTGACGGAATGAGCACTGGGTGTTATTCTGTAAGTTGGCAAATTGAACACCAATAAAAAATAAATTTATTATAAAAAATAATAAATAAATAAATAAATAATTCACATGTACAAAAAAAAAAAGCTATAGTAGTCAAAACAGTATGGTACTGGTACAAAAACAGACACACTGATCAGTGTAACAGAACTGAGAGCTCAGAAATAACTCCAAACATATGAACAATTAATCTATGGCAAAGAAGTCATGAACATACAATGGAGACAGTGTCTTCAATAAATGGTGTTGAGAAAATTGGACAGTCATATATACATAAAAGAATGAAATTAGACCACTGTCTTACAGTATGTACAAAAATTAACTCAAAATGCATTAAAGACTTGACTGTAAGATCTGAAACCATAAAACCCTCTGAAAAAATATAGGTGGTAAGCTTCCTAATATCAGTGTTAGTAACATTTTTGTAGTTCTGACTCCAGAAGCAAGGAAAACAAAAGCAAACATAAACAAATGGGATTATATCAAGCTAAAATGCTTCCAAACAGCAATGAAACCAATATCAAAATGAAAAGGCAACCTACTGAATGGGAGAAGATATTTACAAACCAAATAACTGATAAGAGCTTAATATCTAACATATATAAAGAACTATTACAACTCAAAATAATAAAAAATCAATTTAAAAATGGGCAGTGGATCTGACTAGAAAGTTCTTCGAAGAAGACATATAATTGACAATAGGGACATGAAAAGATACTTATTAGGGAAATGAAAATCAAAACCACAATGAGATATTACCTAACACCAGTTAGAATGGCTTTTATCAAAAAGACAAGAAAAAGCATGGGAATAGATGTGGAGAAAAGGGAACAACTATACATTCTTGGGAATATAAACTGGTGGAAAACAGTCTGGAAATTTCTAAAAAAAATTAACAACAATACCCCATATTACCTAATTATTCCACTTTTGGATATCTACCTGAAGGATACAAAAACGCAAATTTGAAAGGATATATGCACCCTCCATGTTCATTACAACATTAATTATAAAACAGTATATGGATCCTGAATTACAAAGGTATAACCTGAAACTTATTTAATAAAAAAGATCTTGCTTTCTAGAAAAAAATGTAGAAAAAAATGAAAGAACAGAGACAAAGAGAGAAAGAAAAAAAGGAAGAGGAAATGGTTTGGCAGGAAAGGAATAAATGTATGGCTAGGGCAAATGTGCTGAAAAAATAGGGAGGCCCATGGGAAATAGTCATCAATGGTGAGTTTCTCTACCTCTCTTAGGAACCACTTATTTTAATTTTCTATCTTCCTATTCACTCCATTCTCGTCTCAAAAATCTGGATTCCATCATTCTTTTTCCCCACAACTTAACATTTTGTTCAATCCCTGGATTGTATTAACTCTGAAGCTGTAGTGTTTGCCATCAGTGGACTCAGGCTCTTTTTCAACTCTAAATCCCTAGGAGAGCATATCTATCTCTGCCTGAATTAAGCACCCTTCTCGGATAAACTTATTAGTTGTAACCAAGAAGAAAGCAGATTCAAATATAGCCACCTAAATCCACCCTCGGGCATGATCTGTGGATAGGGGAACATTTTAAGTGATGTTAAAAAGATTAACTGGAATCTGAGGATTATTTCCAATTCTGAATATATTGGTTTAGCCAGAGTGAGTTTGTCTACTTCACCAAATTTTGCTATTTGTGTCTGACTCTAAAACTCATAGAGTACACACTATGTATAAGTACTTGGACTGTGCAAGCTCAAAAGGCAAAATTCCATCTTGGTCCATCCGTAGTTAAGCTATACCAAGTGTCAACTGCCTCTAGCTTAATTATTTTGCTTGTATTTCTTCTGCGTATGTTCTGTTAATACAATTCCTCCTAACTCAAATCCAATAGGGCTAGCATGAAGTCAGAATGGCTGTAATTTTGGTATACTAGTTGCACTAATGCTCATGTAGTCCCCATGACAGCTCAAGTACAGAACATTTCCATCACTGCAGAAAGTTCCATCAAAAAGTGCTGGAATGCTGTTCTATTGACCAGGTGGTAGTATTCCAGGTTTTCCACCAGATGCTCAGGTATTCACACTTATTTCCTTCATTTTTAGTTTCGGTTACCATACCAGAACATAGTAAAATACAAAATTAGTGAAATCCCTGGTCCAGATATGACTAACTCCTGGTATTTTAAGAGGATATCCTGAGAGCTATGCCCAAACAATTGCCCAGTCCATAAGCAATATTCATGATAGAATATGTAACTAACCTGATGATCTCATATTATCACTTAAACAGCTAGGAAATAAGCACTCATGTTATTTAGCAGTATTTTTAATACTCATATTCTTTTCAGAGTAGCACAGGCACTGCTATATTTCTGCAACTAGAACCTAAATGGCCATTTGTCCTTTCAAGTTTGCACTAAAAATCAGAATTTCTTTTTACATTTGTCAAATAAGAAATATATGACAGAGGCTGATGTCTTATTTTCAGGTTGAATTGTAGCTAAATGCACAGCCATAATCCCTGGAAAATATGGCATGAAATTTTTACCACCTCCATATTTCTTATATCCAAAACAGAAATAGTAAATTCCAAGCAATTTTCAGCAGTTTGTTTTCAGTATTAATATGCCAATTTGATTTCATTAAAAAGTAAACAGAATTACCCTGAATAAAAGTCAGTGTTAAAATCTAAACATCCCTAGGGAATAATCTTAAATTATGGAAAAAGACAACCCTTAAGCTATACACTTAAAAGTAGTAAAAAGAAACAAAGCTGGGAGAAGTGAATTTGATTATTCTGTTAAAGAAATTTCTTCCAAAATACTTAAGAAATGTTTTGAACCAGATTTTTTTCAATCTGACTCATCTCTTATTTTAAATTTGGAACATATTTTTAACTATGATAAAAATAAAAACAAAATAATCTATTAAAAAATAAACATTTGTAAAAACCTGATCCAAAATGAAAATTAAAAGGCATGCATATGATGAAATAACCAGCGTCAATTTTTAAAAAGTGATCTAAAGTTGGGGAAGAGGACTGGAGTAAATCAGTAAGACTAGGCTCCACTGATTTGAACTTTTAAATAATGACTATCAAAGACTATTTATAAAATTCATCACTGTCTAGTATCAAAATGATCATTTCTAACTCCAAATTTCTGTTAAAGATATGAAGCAAACAATCCACACACCCCTACCAACAGTGCCACTGGTCAGACACTACAGTTTTGCCTTTTTCTAAAAATTTCATGTATGTGAAATCATACAGTACATAGTCCTTTTTGTCTGGTTATCTTCCACTTAGCATAATGTCTTTAAAACTCAGCTATGGAAAAAAAATAAAAAAAATAAAACTCAGCTATGTTATAATATATAGAGGTAGCTTGTGCTTTTTATTGTTTAATAGTATTTCATTGTCTGGACATACCATATTTATCTATTCACACACAGGCAGCAAATGTTCATTTGGGCTGTTTCTAATTTGGGGCTATAATAAATGAAGCTGTTATAAAAATTCTTCACAAGCAAATACTTTTAGGGACTAGTGTATACCTTATACTCATGAATGTTTCATGTATTCTTTTTTTTTTTAAGATTTTATTTATTCATGAGAGACACAGAGAGAGAGAGAGAGAGAGAGAGGCAGAGGCAGAGGCAGAGGCAGAGGGAGAAGCAGGCTCCTAACAGGGAGCCCGATGTGGGACTCGATCCTGGAACTGTGGGATGAAGACCTGAGCCAAAGGCAGACACTCAACCGCTGAGCCACGCAGGCATCCCTGTTTCATGTATTCTTAAAAAAGAATGTGCATCCTGCTGTTGGCTGAAGTTTTCTGACACTTTTATACTTTTATCAATATGAAATGCCCCTCTTTCTAGTATTGTTATTAAAACCTATTTTGTCTAATATTAATGTATACACTTTAGCTCTTTTATACTTATTATTAATAATGTGTATCTTTTTTAAATCTTTTTTTAATCTGTTACTTTCAACACATTTTTGTCTTTGAATGTAAAGTGCCTCACTTCTAGATAGCATATGACTGTATCTCAATTTAACCATCTCTGTATTTTATTAGAATGTTTAGTCCTCCACATGTAATGCATTTCAACTATTAACTAATATTTAATTATTTTACTGATTAGATAAATAATATGCAACATATAAAAATAACTATAAACCTGATTATATGTATGTTGGGATTAAGGCTTGCCATCTTGCCTTTTTGGTTGTATTTGTCTCACTTTTTGGTCTAGTATTCTTCTTTCATGGCCTCATTCGTGTCAAATGCGTATTTTTTTCATCTGTGATTTGTTTGTGATATCTATTTGAGTAAGTTCATAGCATTGTTGTGGGCATTACAACATGCATCTTTAATTTCTCATAATTTGCAATTTAGTGCTGACTTATTTCCAGTAAAATACTGTAAGCTTACTCCAGTTTAGCATATTTACCTTTCTTCCACTATTATACTAGGTATATTTATTTATATTATAAACCCACAACATAGTATTTTGTACATACGTGTGTGTCTATAATTTTTACTTTATAGAATATTTTTAAAAGAACTGAATAGAAGAAAAAATAAAAATGTATTTCCTTACATACTTGCCACTTCCAGTATTCTTCATTCTTCCCTGGATTCATGTTACTATCTGTACCCATCTACTTTCAGCCTAAAGAACTTCTCTCATTATTTCGTGAAATGCAAGTGAGCTACCAACAAATTCTCACCACTTGGAGTTAGCTGGAAATGTCTTTATTTTGCCCTCATTTTTAAAAGGTAAATCTGCAGGATATAGAATTTTTGGTTATCAGCTGTTTTTCTTTTTTTTCAACACTTTGACTATGTCACTCCAGTGCCTTTCTTGCTTCAGTTGTTTGTTTTTTTTTTAATAAATTTATTTTTTATTGGTGTTCAATTTACCTACAGAATAACACCCAGTGCTCATCCCGTCAAGTGCCCCCCTCAGTGCCCGTCACCCATTCACCCCCACCCCGCGCCCTCCTCCCCTTCCACCATCAATAGTTCATTTCCCAGAGTTAGGAGTCTTTATGTTCTGTCTCCCTTTCTGATATTTCCCACACATTTCTTCTCCCTTCGCTTATATTCCCTTTCACTATTGTTTATATTCCCCAAATGAATGAGAACATACACTGTTTGTCCTTCCCCGATTGACTTACTTCACTCAGCATAATACCCTCCAGTTCCACCCACGTTGAAGCAAATGGTGGGTATTTGTCGTTTCTAATGGATGAGTAATATTCCATTGTATACATAAACCACATCTTCTTTATCCATTCATCTTTTGATGGACACTGAGGCTCCTTCCACAGTTTGGCTATTGTGGACATTGCTGCTAGAAACATCGGGGTGCAGGTGTCCCAGAGTTTCATTGCATCTGAATCTTTGGGGTAAATCCCCAACAGTGCAATTGCTGGGTTGTAGGGCAGGTTTATTTTTAACTCTTTGAGGAACCTCCACACAGTTTTCCAGAGTGGCTGCACCAGTTCACATTCCCACCAACAGTGTAAGAGGGTTCCCTTTTCTCCGCATCCTCTCCAACATTTGTGGTTTCCTGCCTTGTTAATTTTCCCCATTCTCACTGGTGTGAGGTGGTATCTCATTGTGGTTTTGATCTGTATTTCCCTGATGGCAAGTGATGCAGAGCATTTTCTCATATGCATGTTGGCCATGTCTATGTCTTCCTCTGTGAGATTTCTCTTCATGTCTTTTGCCCATTTCATGATTGGATTATTTGTTTCTTTGGTGTTGAGTTTAATAAGTTCTTTATAGATCTTGGAAACTAGCCCTTTATCTGATATGTCATTTGCAAATATCTTCTCCCATTCTGTAGGTTGTCTTTTAGTTTTGTTGACTGTATCCTTTGCTGTGCAAAAGCTTCTTATCTTGATGAAGTCCCAATAGTAAGTTTTTGCTTGTGTTTCTTTTGCCTTCGTGGATGTATCTTGCAAGAAGTTACTGTGGCCGAGTTCAAAAAGGGTGTTGCCTGTGTTCTCCTCTAGGATTTTGATGGAATCTTGTCTCACATTTAGATCTTTCATCCATTTTGAGTTTATCTTTGTGTATGGTGAAAGAGAGTGGTCTAGTTTCATTCTTCTGCATGTGGATGTCCTGCTTCAGTTGTTTTTAATGAAAAGCTAGATGTTCATCTTATCATAGTGTCTTTCTTCTCTTGATGCTTTAAATATTTTTCTTTTTGATTTTGATCTCAGTAGTTTTACTATATTGTCTCTAGGTATGTCGCTGCTTGAATTTATCCTATTTATAGTTCACTTATCTTCCTCCATGTGTAAGTCAATTTTCTGGGTTCTTTTAATCAAATTTAGATATTTTATGCAGAGGATAAAAAAGCTCCATTATCAGAAGTAGGAAGCTTCCCCTAACTTTATGACTGAAATCTTTTATAAATTAACTTTAGTTCACAGAACATAAATTTTCACCATACATACACACACATATTATATACACACCATAAATAAATATATATTTGTACATCTCATCCTATTGCTTTTCCTTTTCATAAACATGGCACAGCAGTCTGTTTATTCACTTTATGTCCTTTGTTAATATTCTTAATTTTTTCCCCATAGAGATCTTACATACACCTTTTCTAGGTTTATCTCTGTATGTTTCTCATTGCTACTCTAAGTGAACTTTTTTCCTATCCAATTTTCTAATTGGTCATTACTGGTATAAAAAGCCTTGAATTTGAATAATGACTTTTCATGTAAGAATTTTGTTAAATTCTGTTATTTTTAAATTTATAGATTTGAATTTAAGTATATAATTATATTAACCACAAATATGGACACAAATAGTTTTACCTATTTCTTTTAATCCTTAACACTTATTTTTCTTGTTTTATTGTATCATATTACTAAGTACCCATCATGATAAGTGTACTCTTAATCCTTTTCTCCTATTCCACCTATCTCTGCTGTGGTAACCATCAGGTCTCTATGGTTAATAATCTGTTTTATGCCTGTCTCTTTTTCAATTTGTTCATTTATTTTATTTCTTAAGTTCCATACATAAGTAAAATCATATGGTACTATCTTTCTCTGACTTATTTCACTTAGCATTATATCCTCTAGATCTATCCATGTTGTTGCAAATGGTAAGATTTCATTCTTTGTTTATGGCTGAATAATATTCCATTACATGTATATATGTATACATATACCACATTTTCTTTATCCATTCATCTATTGTAGAGACTTGGGCTACTTCCATAATTTCACTATTATTTGGCTAAGTAATGTGCAATAAACATAGAGATGCATATATCTTATGAATTAGTATTTTCATATTCTTCGAGTAAATACCCAGTAGTGGAATTATTGGATCATATGGCAATTCTATTTTTTCTTTTCTTTTTTTTTTTTTTTTTGAGGAGCCTTATACTGTTTTCCAGAGTGTCTGCACCAGTTTGCATTTCCATCAACGGTGCACATGAGTTCCCTTTTCTCCATATCCTCACCAACGCTTATTGTTTCTTGTGTTGATTTTACCACTCTGAGAGGTATGAGATGATATCTCATTGTAGTTTTGATTTGCATTTCTCTCACGAGTGATATTGAGCATTTTTTCACATGTCTCTTAGCCATCTGTATATCTTCTTTGGAAAAATGATGTCTTACTCTAAAATAGGAATGGCTGAAAGTAATTATCTAACATGTCTACTTGTAGCAATGCTGGGGTGCTTATTAACATAGTTGGTCCCTACTCAGATTCCTCAAAGAAAGGCATTGATAATTTATTCTGCATACGTTATTCTGCATATTATACAACCAAGTTTACTATGCTTACAATTTTCTCTTAATGAGACTTTGTTAATAATTAAATAACCATTCATGAACTGTCAGCTGTCACTGTGACAATCACACAAAATTTGGTTAATTTATACATTGCTAACAAAAAGTTTTTCATCCCACTCTTCTTTTTCCCCCTCTTAGTGAATTCCTTTCCTGGGAAGGGAATTGCCAGAGCTCCCTGTCACAGCTCTAACTTAAAAAAAAAAAAAAAGAAAACCGTTTAACCAAATAATTTTCATGTGATTCCCTTTTTTTTTTTTTTAATTCTTTTTACTTTGAAACAGAAATAGTGGATACTTGAAAGGACAGAGATTTATCAAAGGCAAAAAAAAAAAAAAAAACAACAAGATTAAACACTGGCTGTGCCTAAGATGTTTTGATGCTACTCATTATACTGAAATATGCCACAGGTGCCATCTAAGATTCTAACACTATAAATCTAATGGGATCTATTTGGGTACTTCTGGTATTTAGTGAGAACTGAGGATCTCTGGACAAACCAACAAAGCTGATGACTACTTACTATATGCAACTGTAGTAGAGAGAATGGCAGCTCTTTGCTTAAGTTCCCCATTTCTATCTAGCTGCTTCTTTCTCTTTTTTTATCCATTTTCTTCAAGCTCTGTTTGCTAGGTTCTTCTAACCCTGGGACAAAGGCTTTCCTTATAAAGAAAAGTGAATTGAAAGCTCTACTCACCTCCCCCACCCCCCAAATATAGTGCTAGCAATTTCTCCCACATTCTCATATAAATAAACCAGCAACTGTCCAATGGCACATGCGTATACAATCCCCTCCATAATGTTTTGGTTTTGTTTGTTCATTCTATCTAACTCCTTTACAGAATAATGCAGCAGAATCAAATAAGAATGAAAAAATAGTGAAATGTGAGATATTTCTAGTCTGTGTCCTACTATTTTCCTTCTTAGTGGCCTATTACTCTTCTACTATGCCTTCTCTCATTCCCTAGTGGTTACTGCAAATATGTAAAATATGATACCTCTGGATACCAATTTAGGACTATTATCTCTAAGCTATGATCTGTGGTTGGGATTTTAATGAAGAATGTGGCCTTTATATATCGTTTCTCACTTTAGAGAGCACGGAGTTTAATAATAAATAAATAGTATTTGCATACAACTTCAAAAATTTACAGTGCTTCCAAAAACATCATTTTGTCTTCCCTAATTCATTTGGCAAAATGCAAAAGCACAGAGATTATGTGACTTACTAGTAAGTGAAATACTCTCACTTCCCACTCCAAATCCCTAGTGATTTCTTATAGTCTATATTATCTTAACTCAAATGTTTATTTGAGGAACTTTAGTGCCAGTGTGTTATTCATAAGAGTACCTGGGATGTGAGAAAGAAATATGGACAGCTTCTAATAAGCCTTAATCGCCATGTAAGCAATGTGCCTTGCAGCTGATTTCTTGGAAACTTTGTACAAGTAGCTCATTAGGAAGAAGGAGAAATAGGACTAATAAGGGTTGCCTAGAATGGCAACTAAACAGAACCCAGTTGGCTGATTCTATTTTCTTCTTTCTTTATCATGGTGTATAAAAGGAGAAATTATACAAGTAAGTATGACAGTCTGAGAAACCAACCTAGGGCAAGTCAATTTAATTTGACATTTACATTTAACAATGATCAGCATCTAGTCATATGCTGTTACTTTCCAGACTGCAAATTTTAAAAGAGCTTCTTAATAATCCCTGTGATTGAACTGTTGTTCTGACAGCTTTAATTGACACTCTTATACCTAAGAATATACAGTATTCTTCAGTATTAATTCCCCCAGTATTTAATTAATTCCTGAAGAATAAAATTTCATGTTCATAGATCAGAAATGCATTGAGATACATTAATCTATTTTTAAATAGCATTTGTCCATAAAAAGGAAATCTTTCCTGGTTGCTGAGTCAGGTTATGTCAACCCAAGTTGCCAAAACAACCAGCATGAGCATAAGATGGCTGCTCAGCTAACAGCTCTTCCTCAATAACAGCTTAAGCCAGACAACACATAAACATCACACTAAAAGATCAGTGCTCATTCCAGCGTTTGAAAACTTCAGGACCGACATTAAGTCATCTAAATAATAGACATTTTGTTGTTTCAGTTGTGTGTGTTGCTTTTTAAATATATTGCCCCCGTACCTCAGTGGTTCTCTATCATATTAAGTATTAGAATCACTGTGAAACTTTTAAAACTATGAGACACCTGAAGATTCCATTTCAATAGATCTGGTAGAGGATTCAGACACCAGTATTTTTTTTTTTAAAGGCTAAGGAATACTGCTAATTTCATGTCAATTACTAGACATTATTTGAAGATAAATTCTACACTCAAGTTCTCTATAACTCTGTCCAACTTGATTTCTCTTAATTTAATTATTTACGATTAGTTTGCTCTATAACTCTGTCCAACTTGATTTCTCTTAATTTAATTATTTACGATTAGTTTGCAAAAAAAAGAAGTTTCAGTACTGTTTTCTAGGGAATTCATCTCCTGGAAGAAGACTGAAACCAAGTAAACATTAGTAAACATGGATTTGCAACTAACCACATACAAATCTTGGTTTAAATATAGCATGTGTTAGTGTTTAAGTATTCTAATTTTATTATTTGAATTTACTCAGAAGCAATAAAAAGACCATATTGGCAACATTTACTTCCTAGTATTTTGTTCAATCTCATGAATTTCAAGAACAAGTGCTTATCATAAAATAACAGAAATATTCATGAAAATGACTAAAAAGAAAACTTTTACTTTAGAAAAAAAATTGATCTCATATTTCAGAACAACTTACTTCCAGAGTACAAGGTAAAACTCCCAGTGAAGGAAATTAGAGACCTTTCTAGGGCTATTCTGGTTTTAATTATTTACAAGGCCAAAAATGGAATATATATTATTAGGTTTTTTTTTTTTCCTATATTCCTTAGCATCTGAAACTATTATAGTCATGTAGAGAAATCAGCTTCATCAGATTCTTCATGGTTTTTATTAAGATTCGTGGAAAGAAAAAGAACATATCTGAAAAATAAAACAAGCTATCTATAATGAAGGAAGGTATATTTTTAAAAATTATTTTGCCATTTGTCCCTTTTATGCCCTTAGGTATAGACTTGTCACAGACTAAGCATATATTATATATACTCACCTGCAACCCAATTCACACAACTTAATTCCTTCTCTTAGATAAACCTAAATTCACTGAGTTTTGTGATTGCTAGTAAATCAGGAAAAGAAAAAAGCTCCCATTTTTCAGACAGTGACCACAATGGAATCTATGGAAAAGCTCATTTTTTTTCTGTTTCCCAGACAAATGCATACCAGAAGGCTAATCAAACCTGCAACTGCCTATAACACAAGTGGTGGGGGGACAGATTTACAAAGAAATTTAATGACTCCTTCTGAATTTCAGGTAAATCCCCTAAGGAGTATTAACTCAGTTTAAATGGGAGCTTACTATAGCAATAGATGTATTCAGCCACAGACTGCTCTAAATATGAGGTTTCTAGGCTTTTGTTTAAAAAAAGTAAGCAATTTTACATGTCTTCAATAAGTTATTTATTCAAAGCTCATATTCAATTTGTTACTTTTCTGGGAAGAGCATATATAAGCAATTATCACACATCCAGTTCAACCACAGCTTAATACAACAACTATTTTGTTTAAAGATTATAATAAAGAGGCTAAAACAGGGAAATTAGGGAAGTTGGCCCAATCTTTCTTTATCCAAATCTCAGTGGCATGCTTCCCTTTCCCCTTGGAGGCAGCCTGTGATATTATGCTTCTGGTGACCAGGGGCTATTATGCTCCAAGGCTACATCTTTAAGACAGGTAGAGGTAATCCATTTGTCTAATACTTAGACAAAAAACAAAACAAAAACACAGAGTCAGGCAAAATGAGGACACGGAGGAATATATTCCAAACAAAGGAGCAAGACAAAGCCTCTATAAAAGACCTTAAAGAAATGGAAATAAGCAATCTAACTGATAAAAAGCTCAGAGTAATGGTCATAAAGATGCTTACAAAACTTGGGAGAAGAATAAATGAAGACAGAGAAAATTTCGACAAAGATAGAAAATATAAGAAATTATCATTCAGAGCTGAAGAATACAATAAATGAAATGAAAAATAACCAGAGTGAATCAACAGCAGATTAGAAGATGCCAAAGAATGGATTGGTAACTGGGAAGACAACGTAGTAGAAATAAACCATCACAATAACAAAAAGAAAAAAAGAATTTTAAATAATGAAGATGATTTAAAGGATCTCTGGACATATCAAGCATACTAATATTCACAATAGGGGTCTCAGAAAGAGAAGAGAGAGAGTATGGGACAAAATATTTACTTGAACAAATGGTGGCTGAAAACTTCCCTAACCTGGAAAAGAAAATATATATCTATGTCCAGGAAGGCCAGAGAATTTCAAACAAGATAAGCCCAAAAAGATCCACACTAAGAAATACTATGATTAAATGTTCAAAGTTAAAGATAAAAAGAGAACCTTAAGCAAGAGAGAGAAAAACAACTAGTTATGTACAAGGGAATCCCTCTAAGGCTGTTAGCTGATTTTTCAGCAGAAACATTTCAGGCCAAAAGGGAGTGGCATAATATATTCAAAATACTAAAGGAAAAAAATGTATAGCCAAGAATACTCTACCTATCAAGGTTATAATTCAGAATTTAAGGAGAGTGAATTTCTTAGGCAAGCAAAAGGTAAAGAAGTTCATCACCAATAAAGTGGCCTTATGGTACAGGCTAAAGGAACTTTTTTAAGTGTAAAAGGAAAGGACATAACTAGGATTAAGAGGATATATCAAAGAAAAAAATCTCACTGGTAAAGGCAATCATACAATAAAGGTAATGGATCAACCAGTTATAAAACTAATATGTAGGCTACAAGACAACAGTAGTAAAATCAACTACAATTACAATAATCGGTTAAGGGAAACACAAAATAAAATGTGAAATAGGATATTAAAAACATAAAACTAAAGGGGATGTATGGAGAAAATGCTTTTAGAATGCATCCATGCTTAAGCGACCATCAATTTAAAAGACTGCTATATAGATTATTATATACGAAGTTCATAGTAACAACAAACAAAAACTTATAACAGATACACAAAAATAAGGCAGAAGGAACCAAACATAACACCAAAGAAAGGCATCAAACCTCAAGGGAACAGAGCAAGAGAAGAAGAAAGGAAAGAAATAGAGAAAAACAAAACAAACAGAAAACAACTAACAAAATGGCAAAGAACATACCTATCAATAATTATTTTAATGCACATTGACTAAATTCTCTAATCAAAGTATAAGCTGGTTGAATGAATCAAAAGACAAGGCCCATCTCTATGCTGCCTATATGGGACTCACTTCAGATCGAAAGACACATACAGACTGAAAGTGAAGAGATGGAAACAGTTATTCCATGCCAAAAGAAAGTTGGAGTAGCAATACTCATATAAAACAAAATGGACTTAAAAAAAAAAACTGTAACAAAAGACAAAAGCAGGCTATATTATTGATAAAAGGGTCAATTTAACAAGATGGCATGTAGGTGGCCAACAGGCATATAAAATAGATGCTCTGCATCACTAAGCTTTGGCAAAATGTAAATCAAAACCACAATAAGACATCACGTCAAAATTGTCCAAATAGCTAGTATCAAAAGATAAGAATTAACAAATGTTGGCAACGATGTGGAGAAAAGGGAACCCTCCTGCACTGCTGGTGGGAATATAAATTGATGCAGCCACTATGGAAAACATTATGAGGTTTCCTTAAAAAATTAGAATTAGAGCTACTGTATAACCTAGGAATACTAATTCTGGGTATTTATTCAAAGAAAACAAAAATAGCAATGTTAAAAGTCAGATGCTCACTATGTTTATTACAGCATTACTTACAACAGCTATGATAAAAAGCAACCTAAGCGTTCATCGTTAGATAAATAAAAATGTAGTATATATATATATATATATATGGAATATCACCCAGCCTTAAAAAAGAATGAAATCTTGCCATTTGCAACACAGTAGACCTAAGGGTATCATGAAATAAGTCAGAGAAAGACAAATGCAGTATGTTTTCCCTTGTACTGATGTGGAATCTAAAAAGCAAAACAGACAAAATAAAACATAAACAGATTCATAGATACAGAGAATAAACTAATGGTCACCAGAAGGGAGAGGGATGGAGGGGATGGATGAAACAGGTAAAGGGATTAAGAAGTACAATCTTCTGGTTTTAAAATTAAATAAGATATGGTGATATAATGTGCAGCACAGGGAATATACTGAGTGATATTATTAAAACTATATATGGTAATAGATGGTGACAAGACTTATCGTGGTGATTATTTTGTAATATATATAAATAACTGTAGGAATGCTGACAAAGCCAACTCCATAGTTGGCCTCCATCTTGTTCATGACCACTCAGTGACCCCTCGTGGGGCTACATGTTCTGGGCCCCTTGGAGATTAATATACATACCTTAGAAATGCCTGCCAAGACCAGAATACAGGGTGAGGCTTGCTTTGCACAACCCCCCCAATCTATCTGTTAGTTACATAGTCTTTTCCCCTCCTGATGTACAGATAGCACCACCAGGTCCGCTAAATGCTAGCTGTCAGTTAGGTGCATGCAGACCCTCTGAAGTGCATGTGAATGCTATGA
Organism: Vulpes lagopus; assembly: GCF_018345385.1. Classification (NCBI taxonomy): domain Eukaryota; kingdom Metazoa; phylum Chordata; class Mammalia; order Carnivora; family Canidae; genus Vulpes; species Vulpes lagopus. The sequence continues at coordinate 34,056,762 of NC_054824.1, forward strand.
TCTCACTACAGTATCCCCCTGCACATCCCCTCACTCTATCAAGTCTGTAGAATAAGGTCTGGACTTTGGGAAGAATAGCTGCACAGCTGGCCAGATCATGCTCTGTCCAATCTTCCCTGTCAGTAAAACTACCATGAATTAAAGTCTGTGTACACTCTATGCAATTGCTCTTTTCCGGCCTTAAAGTGCCTTCTTAGTTTGAGGGAAATCCCCACTTTCCAACAATATCAAATACTATATTGTACACCTGAAACTAGTATGATATCGTATGCCAATTACATTTTAATTTTAAAAAGATCAGTATCATTTGGGCCAAATCTCAATCACGGTGTTATAAACTCCCCCACATAGTTTCATCTTTGCATTCTGTAGTATAAAAGAAAAAAAAACTTCCTTCCATGAAAAAACTTCAAACAAAATTGAGATGAAAACTGACCAACGCGTTTAAGTATGTGCAATGAGTATATTTTATCACTCAATAAGGCTGCTTTAAAAACCTGAGTAAATAAAAAAAAATATAAAAAATAAAACCTGAGTAAATGAAGAAAATATTTTTTTCTGAGATGAAGATCCTTTCCTTATGTCTAAACTCACAAGAGATCCTAAGCTGATACTGAAGATTTACCTATTTTCATTGTTTAGAGTGTCTAGAACAAAAGAGCTCAGGGTCTCTCTTCTTCTCTCATCTTTCCCTTAATCCTAACTGGCAGTTTGACTTTTATTTCCTAAAGGAATTCCAAATCTCAGAATCCAGGTTGCATTCATCACATCCTTCTCTCTCCCAAACCCCATTCTGAGTCCTCCCCAGTGGCCTGTGCCTCTGCAGGGCTGACATGCAACAAATATACAATCCACGCATATGGCTTTAAACAATCCAGTAACCAGGGCAGGCAGGTGGGGAATGTTCTTCTCAAAGATTTCTGTAGTTAGGGTTTGGGGAAGAAAGAGATTCTTTGAGTTTAAAGGACAGATTACCCACACCAGTGGAACGCAAAGTGCTGGGCTCCTAGGAGTTGGCAGTAAGGACACCATAGCTTTGGAAAGGCAGCCACTATCTTGTTTGAGAAGAGAGACTCTTGAATGGGACTGGCTGAGTTAGATCGAGGGTCTAGCTGTGCTGATGGAAAAATGATGTCACCTCTTTATGTGTCAATTTCTCCGTAAAAGAAGGATGATAAAAAATACTTTTTGGGGTTGTTATAAGGATTAAGTGAACTGATCTATGCAAAGCACTCAGCAAGAACTCAATAAATGTAGGCTGTAATTAGTGGGGAGCCAGAATCAAAATTTGTCTTTCAATGCAGTGTTCTTCAAACTTTAATGTGTATCTGAATTACCTGGGGATCTTGTTAAAATGCAAAATCAGACTCTGTAGATCTGGGATAGGGGTCTGATATTTTGCATTTCTAACAAGCTCCCATATGATACCAACATGGCTGATTTCTGGACCACATTTCAAGTAGTAAGGTTTGAATATATATAGGAGTAAGCATTCATGTGCTATGGGAGAGACAACAGCACACAATATTTAGGAAAACTACACTGATGTTGACAGATCATAGGCATTTGAAAAAAAGCAAAGTAAAGGGAAGGAAATGTCTGTTTAGTTTTATAAAAGCAATCTAGGAATTATCATATGATATCACACATGTGTGTATCACATTTCTATTTTACTCTAATGAAGAAACACCTATGACTATTTTGAGATGATATGAAAGCTATTTGAAATTATTTGGGAGTGACTGGGAATCAGAATTTTCAGGAGCATTTTAGGCAAGGAATGCCTATTCTTTTTTTTTTTTTTAATGTAAGCGATTTTTATCATGATTATTGTTTTGGGTTTTTAATTAATTAATTAAATTAATTTTAATTAATTTTTATTGGTGTTCAATTTACCAACATACAGAAAAACACCCAGTGCTCATCCCGTCAAGTGTCCACCTCAGTGCCCGTCACCCATTCCCCTCCAACACCCGCCCTCCTTCCCTTCCACCACCCCTAGTTCATTTCCCCGAGTTAGGAGTCTTTATGTTCTGTCTCCCTTCCTGATATTTCCCAACATTTCTTTTCCCTTCCTTTATAAGGAATGCCTATTCTTTTCCAGGCAACATTCCTATTGGTTGGCTGCTGCCTAAACATCCCTATTGGTTGACTTCCCCTGTATGAACATGAACTGTAGCCATCTCAATGCCATATTCTTTTGTTGTCTGTTTCTAAAAGTTTCTGAACTGAAGTGCAAAACTAAGGAATTAAAGTGTAGAACTAAGGGGGAATGAAAATAGCATTTTGACAGAGAACTGAAAGACAGAAACCCAAGAAAGGGGAAAATTATGAACAACAAAAAGACAGCTATAGTAAAAACAAAGTAACATCCTTCTCTACTCACTAAGGAAAGAACAACCAAAAGGTTCATCTGTCTTAAGGCCACCCAAAATTATATCTAAATATGTTAACAAAATATTTTAAAAGAAGACACAATTTAAAATTATTTTTTTAGGTTATCTATACTAAAAAAATTGAGCTGTTCAAGGGTAAGCAATACTATGACCCCAGCACATTAAGATTTGAAAGTATCTTCAGCAAATTTATGACAACAGTACCAAATGATCTTGTACCACCATTACATACTGACAATATGAAATGCTTATGACTTGGAACACTTTTCAGTTCTCCCCTTATTAGATCTCTGAGTAACACACAGCAAGACTAACAGTTCCCTTCTTTTTGAAAAACCCTCTTCACTCTCATGACAGTACTTTCTACTTTTTATCCTACCTTCCAGTCTCCTAATTCTTTTTGTCCTCTGCTCTACTCCAATTTGATGCTCCACAGGCCTCAGTCCTGGGTCCTCTTCTCTTGCTACCTGTGGCTTATTTTCTCATAGGTTTTTATAAATCTCTATCTGCTGATATGGGCTAAATTTATTTGTAGGCATGTTCTCTCCTCTGAGATCCAGACTGATCAACTACCTTGCTTTGCATTTCCATGTCATAGTCATCTTGTAATCATCATAAAACTCCATACTCCTGAAAGGGCACTTACTCTTCCCTGCCTTCCCTCAGCCTGCACCCATTCAGTCCTCCCCAAATCTGTAAATTACACTACTACTCACCTGGTTGGGTTGTTAATGACCAGAAACCTAGAATATGTTAGATGTCTACTTTTCCTTCATACTGAATCCAAATCTAAATCCTATGGATGCTCCAACATATTTTTTTTCATTTTTATTTTTATTAAAGTTTTTCAGACATATATACTGTCAGATAGGTTTACAGCATTTATCCTAAAGTTGGTGGTACTTTACCCCCTTCCACCATTATTTCCATTTGAAAGTTCTAGTAGATTTTTTGGGTATTTACCTGCATTATTCTAAATAACGTACTTCTCAAAAAGTATTTATTTTCCATGATAGAAGTTTTGATTTGACTATCTTTCTTTGCCCTGAACTCATCTACTCGCTTACATGCTCTCTCTCTCTCTCTCTCTTACACACACACACACACACACACACACACACACACTTCCATCCACAATTTTGGGTGGATCATTGCTCAGTGTTTATATTATTATAACTACATAATTATGTGCAGCCAAACCATGTAGATTACTATATATTTTTTTCCTTTTCTACACATTTTTCCTGAAACTAGTAATTGTCTTGTTTTATTCACTGGCTTAATTTTTTATGCACTTAATAAAAATTTACCCTCAAACTCTTCATTAGTTGTCTTAGTCTGCTCTAAGATGTCCATACATACTCTGTATTCTATTAATTTCATGTTCCTGAAGCATCTCTCTTGGAATCTTCTGACTTAGAATGGTTGTTCTCCAGGTTTAGCCGGCATCCTGAAATTCCCTTTCAGCACCATCTCTCGTGTGTTGTTCTTCTGTTCACAATATCTCATGTCTTCTTTCTTGGTTTGCTAGCTCATTTGGTTGGAGAAGATCATCTAGTAGTGTCCTGAGAGAGGGTAGGGTACAGGGGTGGTGCATTCTGAGACTTGATATGCCTAAAAGTATCTTCACTTGCCTTTCTTTATACTTGATTGATAGTTTAATTAGATAACAAATCCTGAGTTGGAAATAAATTTCCTGAAAATTATTTGGGAAGGTTCCATTGTCTTCAATTCTTCCACTGTTTTGTTTTTTAAAAATCTGAAATATTTGCATTCCTGATATTTTGCTTGTGAACTGTATTTTCTTTTCTTCTCTCTGAAAGCATATAGGATCTTTTCCTTATCCCAGTATTCTGAACTTTCACAGCAATAGTCTTAATATAAGTCTATTTTCATCCAAGGACAGGGCACTTGGTAGACTTTGATTATAAAAACATTTTTGGGAAATTCCTTAAATTGTACCTTCAAAGATTTCCTCCTCTTTTCTCTTAGTTCTCTCTTTTGGTAACTCATATATTATTCAAATGTTGGGTTCCCCAAGTTGGCCATCTAGTTTAATTTCTTTGCTTTCATATTTTCTACTTTCTGGAAGATTTTCCTACCTAGACTTCCAAACCTTTATTTACTATCAAATTTTAAGTTTTAAAACAGTATTTTTATCCCCTACAACTTTTATTTTAAAGCACCATTTTTTTTCATGATTACAAAAACGCTTCTATCTTTCTGAAAATATTTATATGTGTATATAGTGTATATTCATTTATATTCACATACATTGCATCTCTGATTGCTCTCTGGTTCCACTAAGTTGTTTTCAAGATCTAACCTTCATGTTAGATGCTTTCCTCAGAAATCTGCTATTCCTGCATCTTAAGGCCACTGGGTTTTGTGTAGGGGTTAATGCATGTTAGGTGGCTATATATGATTTGGATGCTTTGTTTCCTTTAGAGAACTTCTGACATCAGTATGTTTATGTTTTTCCTCTTGGGATATTCAATTTTCCCAGAAAAGACTCCCTGTTGGCTGTCTGAGAGTTAAAGATTGTTGCTAGTGTCTGGAGCCCAAAAGGGGGAAAAAGTTGGGAAAGTATCAGCAACTGTACATACGTGTTCACTTAATCTCCACTTTTAGTGATGATTATTTTTTTAAAGATATTATTTATTTATTCATGAGACACAGAGCGAGAGAGGCAGAGACACAGGCAGAGGGAGAAACAGGATCCATGCAGGGAGCCCAACATGGGAATCGATCCTGGGTCTCCAGGATCAGGCCCTGGGCTGAAGGCGGCGCTAAACCGCTGAGCCACCTGGGCTGCCCAATCTCCACTTTTAAAATATAGTACCTTCACCCTTTATTCTGTGTAATTTCTCCAATTAAATACCTTAAAAAAACTATTTACAAAAAACAAATCTTTAGTCTTTTTTCAGTTGTGTCAGGGGCATACCCCTGCTATATGAAGTAGGAGAGGGGATCCAGGGTTCTAAGTACTTCTGAAGCACAGTTCTGACCAATCCTCCTTATCCTCCATCCCTGACCTCCTTTCTGGAAGTAACAAGTAGAGTTAATTTCTGAGTTTTTGATAGAGTCTACTGTGTAAATTGGGTTGGTTAATAGCTTTCTTAACTCTTCCTTTTGATTCTGTTCTCTTAGATCTGATAAGGCATTTACCTATTTTGTCCCAGTCCCTTCTAGTTTGTAATATTTTGTTGCTGTAGTTTGGTCTCTCATTTTCCATGGCTATGCCTTTTAAAGACAAGTCCTTTATTATTGTTTTAATTACGGTAGCAGTCAAATCAGACGTCTGTCTCAATCTATCAACTTTAATGAGAAATCTTCCAGGATATATATTTTTTTCTCTAGTATAGATTTCAAATCTGTACATCCATTTCATTTCTACTTCTATCATCATAGATTAAACCACCATCCACAGTCTGTGAACTACTACATGACTTAAATGGTTTCTCTAATTCCATCTCTTGTCTCTCTAATCAATTATCCCAATGGTATCCAAAGTGAGGTTCTGAAACCTACATCAATTACTTCCCATTATATATCAAACAAAATCCATACCCTTACCATGGGCCTATACAAAAGAGGCTTTGAGCTACAAGTTGCAAAAACTCCAACTCAAACCATCTTAAATGCTAACAAAATACACTGACTCCTCTGATTGAAAATGCAGAGATTGAGTAGGCTGCACGACTGACTTAACCTGGGTCTGGTTCAGATTTATTGTGATTCTCTAGGCTTTATTTTCCTTTTATATTTGCCATTAGATGGGGGCAAGATGACTGTAAGAGTTCTAGCTTTATGCCCTCACAAGACACTAGGCAGAGGAAAAGATGAAGAATTGCTTTTGGGAATCTCTCAGAAAATGAGGAGTAACTTTTCCAGAAGCCTAAAGGAAGACTCTCAGGGTGCCTCATTGGTCTGAAATGCCTAGAAGCCTATTCCTGGCCTGGGAGATGAAATTAGAATTAGCCTTAGACCAAGGGCTTATGGGGGTAGATGCACTTCTCTCCTGTATGGAGAAAGGGATAGGTATTTTATATTTTTCTGAAAGGGATAGCTATTTTAATAAAATCATAGGGTAAGAGTGAAAAATAAATGCTGTGTATCTGTGGTAGGGTAAAAACTGGTCCCCAAAAGATATCCACATCAAGTCCTGGGGAACCTGTGAATATCACCATCTTATTTAGAAAATGGCCCCTTTGCAGAGGCCATTAGGATAAGGATCTTGAAAGGAAGACATAATCTTGGGTTGTTTACATAGTCCCTAAATGCCCTTACTTAGATCCTTAGAAGATAGAGACAGAAGAAGATTAGACACATAGTAGGAAAGGGAGTGTGAGGAAGAAACAGAGATGTAGCCACAAGGCAAGAAATACCAGCAGCCACCAGAAGCTGTAAAAGCCAAGGAACTACTTCTCCCCTAGCATCTCTGGGGGTGTGTGGCCAAGTCAATACCTTTACCTCAGAGGTGGCCACCAGGACTGTGAGGGTAAAAATTAAAATTTCTGTTGTTTTAAAAGCAATCAAGTCTGTGGTAATTTGTTTCAACACCCCTAAGAAATTAATATAGCAGGCAACCTATCAATACATTGCAGTCTGTATTTTTCTATGCATTATGCAGCTCTCTGCCTTTCACTCTCATAACTTGAGCACACTGCCCCCCTTCAAGAAATTACTCAGATACATTCTGTCTGAGCAACAAGTTATGACCACTGTCTTGAAAGTCCTTACCCCAAACTCCTGCTCCTTCTATTTTAAAGCTATTCCTCCATGAAACCTTCCAAGTCTCACTAATTTCAATTAGGTCTTCTTTTTTATTCTCCCATTGTACCCTCTTCTTTCTCTTTCTCTTTCTTTCTTTCTTTCTTTCTTTCTTTCTTTCTTTCTTTCCTTCTTTCTTTTTCTTCTTTCTTTTTTAATACCTGTTGTATCAGTTTACATTACCTGTTCATTTATTCAGTGGCTATCTAGATCATTAGTTCCCTTTGGCAGGGACTAATCTCATTTGTCTACCAGACTATATCTAGCATCTATGATAGCACCCAGCACATGAGAGGAATCCCTTTACTTTAGAGACCTAGCCCTAGAAAAGTACCATGGAAAAAAAACAAGTAAGTGGGTTAATGGTTAATCTTTGTATGCTCAAAATGTTCTGCTGTAAAACCATTACATCTATAAATAAATGAGAGGCAATTTCATGTTCTCAGAAATGTTTGATTTTTCCAGGCCTCACATCTGATAGCTATGATTTAAGTTTTCCCAACTCATAACTATTGATAAATACAGGCAGAGTGGGAGGGGGTTACTCTAAGCAGATTTTGAACTCCATGGAAAAACTGAACTAAAAAATGATACCTTCAAAATCCCATTTATAAAGCTTCTAGAACATTTAAAGTGTATTTCACAATATTGTTAAAGCAGAGATGAAAACATTTGTATTTTTATGTAGACACAAGCAAAAGCACATAGTTTATATTCAATTAGAAACTAGATTCTACATGCGATTATAAAGTTTCAACAGATTTGTTATTTATAGCCAATAAAGAAAATGAGGAACAGCTGATCCTATAATGTAATACACAGTACTTTATTTTCTTTTACACTTTCTGTAAACATATATTTCTGCACAAAATAAAATGCAGTAACTTATCCAAGCAAACTATAAATATTCTCATAAAATCGTGATAAATATTGGTAAGGTCTTTGATTTCTAATATTTTTTAACTCATAAATAGAAGTCAATTTATTTCTTTTGGATTTGGGACAAAAGTATACAAAAATTATTCTTTCAGTTAAGATGGAAATGAGATATAGTAGAATGAGGGAAGAATTTGTGGCCGGACACATAGGTTTGAGACCCAGGTCTTCCATGACTAGTTAATCAAGTGCTTTCAGTGAGTCTTTTAACTTGCCTGCCCTCAAATTTTTCACCTATGAGATAAAGGTAATAATAACAACCAGGACACAGAGTTGTTGTCTGAACCAGTAATAAACCCCAGGTGAAAGTGTATTACAAAATATAAAGTATAATATGAAGGTAGACTGCTGTTAATCATCTCAGGAAGAGATATTGGGATGTCAAGTATACCTTAACTGAACAGAGATCAGCTCTGTCTATTCTTCCTTCCTCTGTGTGTGCACTGAAAGTCAAACACTTCTGAAAATCCAAAGAATGTTTGATTTATACACTGATGCAGTGGTCAAAATAAGTATTAAGATCTGAGTTTATGATACAACTTGTTTCAGTAAATGCTTATTAAATTAAAGTACAACTGCAGGAACATTAGTCCAGATTTTTCTTTCCTTTTTTTTAAATTTTTTTATGTAAATACAGCTCTGCATGAAGATGAAATGGAGCATGGAGCCTTAACCTTTAATTCCACTTTTATTTCCCCAGGAATATCTGAGAACAAAACACACTGTGAGTAGCCTTTAAAATCCTTAAGGCAAACAGCAAGAAATTGATGAACACCTATGACAAAAACAAAAGCAGCAGAACATAAGTAAGGCTCTTTGGAAAAGTCAGCTCAGGACCAAAAGCCTACGTCATTACTAAAATGATGTCCTAACTCACAGCAGAGAAATAGATAACAAATGTTGCTACCTGAACAGAATTAAATTAAAAGTTAATATGTTCTACTGGTTGATATAATCACGGCATGAATGAGCTTTAAGATACAACTTAAAGAGGTTCACACTGGTGAAACAAGATACTATATTTCATGAAATGTATCTTATGATTTACCCCATGCTTTCTGAAGGCCACATCATTGCTGAGCTAAGCAAAAATGGTTGTCTAAGAGGGACTTGTCAACTATAAAATCAATGACAACATGAGAGATGCAACCCAATATAGCTCTACAGGAAGGGACTGATGCAAAGGGTAGGTGAAACCATGACACTCAAATAATTAATGTACAATGGATTTTCTTTTTTTAATTTTTTTTTAATTTTTTTTATTTTTATTTATTTATGATAGTCACAGAGAGAGAGAGAGAGGCAGAGACACAGGCAGAGGGAGAAACAGGCTCCATGCACCGGGAGCCCGACGTGGGATTCGATCCCGGGTCTCCAGGATCGCGCCCTGGGTCAAAGGCAGGCGCCAAACCGCTGCGCCACCCAGGGATCCCTACAATGGATTTTCTATAGTTAATATAGAAAGAAAAAAAGCCCACGATGTCTACTCAGCTCATCAGTCAGTGGGAAGCTGCAACTGTGGATGGATAATTAGGGACATCACCAGATGATATCAGCTACCTGGTACACATAAGCACTTCAGGAATGCTATTACAGTGCCAGTAAGACAGAGGTGCTGCTAAGGAAGGTACTATACACAAAAATTTGACCAAAAGTCAGAAGGTGGTATTTAAGTTATAGGCACATATGAACCATAACTTGTCATTTACTTTCAGTGTCTTATTTTCAATACAAAAAATGCCTCATTTTGCTTCCAACATGAGCTCAGCATTGTACTAGCAATAATGAAGAGAATAAGATTCGACCCTTCCTCAAGGAGACAAGTAACAACAAGATATATATTAGCTGCTTATATGATACCAAATATTAGGCCAAGCACTTCATTTGCATTTGCCCATCGAAAATCTCCAACAGCCCTAGGAAATAATCATATTTATTATCTTCATCTTTAGATGTGGAACTTGAGTTAATTTGTCTCAGGTCACTGCTAGTAAATAAAAGTTGGGGATTCTAACTTAAGCTGTTAATCTCTCTGATGAAAACATATGAAAAGTTAAATATCCAAGCCATACTAGATAAGCTTAAATAAGACAGCGTGTGGCAAATTGAAAAGTGAATAATGGAGACCATAGCAACCACAAAAGTTTAGAAGAGAAGCCCATTTCAGGATCAGTTTGATAAGAAATAATTTAAGAGTAAAGTGAAATTTGAGCCATATCTTGGAATTTGGGTAGAACTTAGATGAGAAAAAAAGATTTATTTGAGCAGGATGGGCCAACCAGTTCTAATGATTTCCCAGACATTGTTACTTTTGAGGATCACAATATCCTTCTAAAATCCTATAAAAACTATAAGCACTTTTTAGGAAAAAGAGCATAGGCTTCTACATACAAAATCATGCATGCAATTTTAAACTGTATATCTTAAGATATTCAAGTGCTTAACAAAACATACAAGAACCTTCATGACCTGGCCTTTCTCCATCAGTTAGGCTCATTCACTGCTAAGTTCTACTCCTTCCCAAAGCAAACCTGTTCCAGGGCTCTCCAGGCTTCCTCCTACCTCACTGCCTCTTCTGGAAGAGCTTGCATACCACTCAGCATGCTTCTACAACTTATTTGTCACGTGACTCTCTTACATATTACCCATCTTCCCAGGTTCACTCAAGGCACCAAAAAGCCTTAAAAATGAAAAAAAAAAATGGTGATCAACCAGATGGGGAAATCAAGACCAGAAAAAAAACAGAGGCAAAGCAGGGAACAAAGAAGACATAAACATTTTATATCTTATTCTCCCTCTGCCTGTCTCTCTCTCTCTCTCTCTCTCTCTCTCTCTCTCCCTGTATCTCTCATGAATAAATAAAATCTTTAAAAAAAATGATTATTCATCATGACCAAGTGGGACGTATCCCAGGATGCAAGGCTGGTTCAACACTCGTAAAGCAATCAATGTGATAGATCATATCAACAAGAAAAAAAACAAGAACCATATGATCCTCTCAACAGATGCAGAGAAAGCATTTGATAAAATATTGCATCCATTCCTGATCAAAACTCTTCAGAGTGTAGGGATAGAGGGAACATTCCTCAGCATCCTAAAAGCCATCTACAAAAAGCCCACAGCAAATATCATTCTCAATGGGGAAACACTGGGAGCCTTTCCCCTAAGATCAGGAACACGACAAGGATGTCCACTCTCACCACTGCTATTCATCATAGTACTAGAAGTCCTAGCCTCAGCAATCAAGCAGCAAAAAGAAAAAAAAGGCATCCAAATTGGCAAAGAAGAAGTCAAACTCTCCCTCTTTGCCAATGACATAATACTCTACATAGAAAACCCAAAAGACTACACCCCAAGATTGCTGGAACTCATACAGCAATTTGGCAATGTGGCAGGATACAAAATCAATGCCCAGAAATCAGTGGCATTTCTATACACTAACAATGAAACTGAAGAAAGAGAAATTAAGGAGTCAATCCCATTACAATTGCACCCAAAAGCATAAGATACCTAGGAATAAACCTAACCAAAGAGGTAAAGAATCTATACCCTAAAAACTAAAGAAAACTTCTGAAAGAAACTGAGGAAGACACAAAGAGATGGAAAAATATTCCATGCTCATGGATTGGAAGAATTAATATTGTGAAAATGTCAACGCTACCCAGGGCAATGTACACGTTTAATGCAATCCCTATCAAAATACCATAGAACTTTCTTCACAGAGTTGGAACAAATCATCTTAAGATTTGTGTGGAATCAGAAAAGACCCCGAATAGCCAGGGGAATATTGAAAAAGAAAACCAGAGCTGGGGGCATCACAATGCCGGATTTAAGGTTGTACTACAAAGCTGTGATCATCAAGACAGTGTGGTAACTGGCACAAAAACAGACACATAGATTAGTGGAACCTACTAGAGAACCCAGAAATGGGCCCTCAACTCTATGGTCAACTAATATTCCACAAAGCAGGAAAGACTATCTACTGGAAAAAGGACGGTCTCTTCAATAAATGGTGCTAGGAAAATTGGACAGCCACACGCAGAAGAATGAAACTAGAGCATTTTCTTACACCATATACAAAGATAAAACTCCAAATGGATGAAAGATCTAAATCTGAGACAAGAATCCATCAGAATCCAAGAGGAGAACACAGGCAACACCCTTTTTGAACGTGGCCACAGCAACTCCTTGCAAGATACATCTATAAAGGAAAGGAAAACAAAAGCAAAAATGAATTATTGGGACTTAATCAAGATCAAAAGCTTCTGCACAGCAAAAGAAACAGTCAACAAAACTAAAAGACAACCTACAGAATGGGAGAAGGTATTTGCAAATGACCTATCAGATAAAGGGCTAGTATCCAAGATCTATAAAGAACTTATGAAACTCAACACCCAAGAAACAAACAATCCAATCATGAAATGGGCCAAAGACATGAACAGAGATTTCACAGAGGAAGACACAGACATGGCCAATAAGCACACGAGAAAATGCTCCACATCACTTGCCATCAGGGAAATACAAATCAAAACCACAATGAGATACCACCTCACCTGTTAGTGAGGGAAATTAACAAGACAGGAAACAACAAATGTTGGAGAGGATGTGGAGAAAGGGGAACCCTCTTACACTGTTGGTGGGAATGTGAACTGATACAGCCACTCTGGAAAAGTGTATGGAAGTTCCTCAAAGAGTTAAAAATAGAACTGCCCTATGACCCAGCAATTGCACTATTGGGGATTTACCCCAAAGATACAGATGCAGTGAAATGCCAGGACACCTGCACCCCAATGTTTATAGCAGCAATGTCCACAATAGCCAAACTGTGGAAGGAGCCTTGGTGTCCATTGAAAGATGAATGGATAAGGAAGATGTGGTCTATGTATACAATGGAATATTACTCAGCCATTAGAAATGACAAATATCCACCATTTGCTTCAACATGGATGGAACTGGAGGGTATTATGCTGGGTGAAATAAGTCAATCAGAGAAGGACAGACATTATATGGTTTCTCTCATTCGGGGAACACAAAAAATAGTGAAAGGGATTAAAGGGGAAAGTAGAGAAAATGAGTGGGAAATATCAGTGAGGGTGACGGCACATGGGAGACTCCTAACTCTGGGAAACAAACAAAGGGTGGTTTGGGAAGGGAAATGGAAAGGGAGATGGGCATGGTGTTGGGGTGACTGGGTGATGGGTACTGAGAGGCACTTGACAGGATGAGCACTGGATGTCACGCTATATGTTGGCAAATTGAACTCCAATAAAATATATATACAAAAAAAATAAAAAAGAAATACACAAGAAAATTTTTTGAAAATCAGAACCAAAGCATGAAATATCAGACTCTGGAACCCACCAAGGACTCAAGAAAAGGAGTTTTAAAAGACCCATATTGAGGTACACCATCCTGTAGTTACAAAACAATGGAAATAAGAGAGATGCTAAATGCTTCTGGGAATACAGGAAGGTGGGGGACTAAACCACATTCAAGGAATTAAAGTCACAGTTACAGTGGAATTCTCATTAGCAACACCCGAACATAGAAGTTAGCAGAAAAATGTCTTAAAATGGAAAATTGATTTCCAACCGGGAAATCAATTCTAATCCATCAATAAAGTTTAAAGTTAGAATAAAATATTTTAAATAAATAAATATTTTAAAAGTTTATAACCCATAAACCCATATTAAGTTAGCTCATAAAGAATATACATCACCAAACGAAGTTATAAGCCAAGAAACAGAATATATGAAATCCAGGACTATGAGATCCAACACAAGTAAGCAGCAGAGAATTCCAAGGTGGCAATTAAAGGATAAGAAGCCCCTGGAGTAATGCTGAGCAGAAAACATAGGGAACATCAGCCCAGATTAGAACAGGAAGATGGAGGGCTGTTGGACATGTTTCTTTAAACAGAGATGGACCTGATAAATGGTTTAATTTGGCCACACTGAGAAGATGTTATAACCCTATCACAGTGATTGAAAGAAAAATCAATTATGGGTACATAGAAAACTAAGCAAATAGGGGAAAAAAAGTAATTCTGAGCAATTATCTTTAGAAAAAAGTTGTACAAATAGGAAATGAAATCACTGTGTAGTATCTATCTCCATGCTAATAAAATTACATACTTATAATAGCATAAATATGTAATATTGATTTAGCTAAAACTTATGATAAAACCTATGTCTGGAGAGTAGGTAGAGGAGGGCAGCTACATTAGACATAAATTTTTCTCTTCCATGATACAAAGTGAACAGATAAAAAGGAGAGTAACTGGAGTGCCTGGCTGGCTCAGTTGGTAGAGTATCCAACACTTGATCTCAGGGTCATGAGTCTAAGCCTCACATTGGAGGTAGAGCCTACCTAAAATAAAAATGTAAATACATACATACATACATACAAACATACAAAGAAAGAAACAATGAAAGAAAGAAAGAAAGAAAAGAAAGAAAGAAAGAAAGAAAGAAAGAAAGAAAGAAGAAAATCTGAGAAACAGCAGTGTACCCCTTTTATTTAAAAACACAGGTGTAATGGTGGCAGAATGGGAGTCAAAATCTGGTAGTGCTGGTCTCTGAGGGGTGATACTAAGGAGGGGGTGTGCCACAGGACTAGCTCTTTGTTGTTGTAAGTATAGAATATTGTCTGACTTTTAAAAATATATTCATAGGGCAGCCCGGGTGGCTCAGCAGTTTAGTGCCACCTTTGGCCCAGGGCCTGATGCTAGAGACCCAGGATTGAGTCCCACATGGGGCTCCCTGCATGGAGCCTGCTTCTCCCTCTGCCTGCGTCTCTGCCTCTCTCTCTCTCTCTCTGTCTCTAGTGAATAAATAAAAAAAAAAAAATAAATAAATAAATAAATAAATAAATAAATAAATAAATAAATAAATAAAATAAAATAAAATAAAATAAAATAAAATAAAATAAAATAAAATAAAATAAAATAAAAATATATTCATAGGTTTCCACTCCTGGGAAGTAGATTTACTTATCTCCACTCCTCTCACTAAGTACAACTGAAAACTCTGGACATTATAAGTCAAACCTGAGAAGATTAACAGACCAGCTTAAGACAAAAGGACAAAATGGTAAGTTCCATGGTTTTCCTTTTGCCTCATAGGTCCCAGATTTGGAGTGAAAAAAGCCAACGGCCTAGAAATGTTAATGGGCATGGACAAAACAAAAATAACAACAACAAAAGTGAAAGGGCAGAGAAGAGGCTGCCTAGCAGGATGGAAGGCTTTCAGAGATAATCTCCAAACAAACAGCCAAACGCCACAGAAAAAACACTGTGGCCCACCCCACTCACATGAGCAAAGGCCAACTGGGAAGCCTAGTACTTCCACCCTCTCCAGGCTATAATGAGATGCCCTCAGCCCACTGCTAGGCACCAAGGTGAGCCCTGAGGATCTAAACGGAGGAAGGCCCGGCATATAGCCACAAATACAGATTCTAGTGGAGGAGAATAACAAGTCAGTAGCTATTGGACAGTGTTATGCGCACTGTGGTGATTTTACGTGAGAGATATTTAACCTGCAAAAGAAAAAGAAGTTGGAAGCTGGGTGGGAGGGAAGGCTTCTTTGAGGAGCTAACCCTAGAGCTCAATTTGTAAGGATAGGGAGAACTAACCAGAGAGAAGAAGGCTGTCCCAGGCCAAGAGACTGACAGGTACTAGGAAGAGAATAGAAAGTACTTGAAACTACAAATAATTCCATCTGACTGGAGTGAAGAGTGGTTAGGAGGGAACACAGAAAGACAATGTCAAACAGGCTGGATAAGGGCCAGGCAGAGAAGGGCCTTGCGGGCTGCGGTGAAGAATGTGTGCTTGCCTGCTTCCGTCTTCTCTCTCTCTCTTTTTTTAATTCTAGTGTAGCTTACAGTGTCACATTGGTTTCGGGTGTACAACACAGTGATTTAACAGTTCCATACATTACTCAATGCCCATCAAGAGAATGCGTGCTTTCTTGTAAGTCCAAGAGGAGCCCCTAAAGGATCTTTGGCATTTTTTAATGATCACTCTGACAGTGCTGAGGAGGATGGGTTAGAGGAGGATCAGGTGAGTCAGGAATCTGAAAGGAAATTAATTTCCTTTCAGGAATCCAGACAGGAAGGGATGAACATAAAGACCATAGCAGTGGGGATTATATAAGCAATATCTGCATATATCCTATAATCTGGTTCAGTTTTACCAAATCTGAGGTTTTTGAGAAGGAAGAATGAAAAGGGAAAGCAGTGCCACATTCAACTCTAATAGTAGGTGCTTAGTGTTCACAGGGCTAACTAGTTTGGAGGCCTTGGGCAAATCTCTCTGAGCCTCATTTTTCTTATCTAACAAATGGCAACCATACCTATCTCACAGAGTTGTTTATAAATATATAATGACATAATAGATGTAAAAATATTAAGCACCGTGTATTATTTCCTGTTGCTGCCATTTGAAACTACCACAACTGCACTGGCATAATGCAACACAAATCTATTTAGTCACAGTTCTAGAAGTTAGAAGTCTGAAGTGGGTCTCACTGGGCCAAAAGAAGTCTGAAGGTGTTGCCAGGCCTGCCTTCTTTGTGGAGGCTCTCAAGAAAAATCCAGTTCCTTGCCTTTTCCAATCTGCAGTTCTTGGTTCATGGCTCCTTCCTTCATCTTTAAAGCCAACATTTTAAGTTTCTGTCCAACTTGGACACGGACTCTCCTGCCTCCCTCTTTCACTTCAAAAACCCTGTGAGTACTAGGTCCACATGGATACACAGGCTAATCTCCTCATCCCATGATCAGCAACCTTAATTTTCCACCCTCATCCCATGATGTAACTTAAAATATTTACAGATTCCAGGGATTAGGATGTGAACATATTTGGCAGATCATTATTCTGACTACCATATATACAAAAGATTCTAATTTAATATCTGCTTGGGAGTCAATATTTTTTCAGTTTCACAACTAATATGTCCAGGAGTTGTTTTATGGTTTAAAAAATAAGAAATTGAAGAGAACGTTTTCTAAGTAACTCACTAGTGTATCTGTAAGATTTAGTGACATATGCTAAGTACCTAAAAGCTCAAAGATAACTATAGATTTTCATATTTAACTTAATATAATCTTTCCTGTCTCTTCAAAACAAATTAAAATTTAAGCAGAGACCCTGCAAAATCTAAATAGAATCATAAGCAGCATTCTGGTGCTTAACTTCTATGACAGTATCCGGGCTTATGAAAAAATAAGTGGAAGAAATAACTGATCGTAGAAATAAGCATTTTCTGAGGTCTGGAAATACAGGAAAGGTCAGGCTATCAGTCAAACAAAGGGCATTAAATATCTCAAAGGCAAACATTCCTGACCCCAAGGCAAGGAGGCAGGTAAAAGAAGAACATACCATACCAGGGCCTATAAGCAGAAGGCAAGTGAAGTCAAGACTGCTTCCCAGGACCCCCAGAGCAAGCCTAGTGCAGACCTCTGTAAGCCATATGGTTCCAAGACACCTGTCAAATATGTCATTGTGGATTTTACCTTCTAGTTCCACACTCACAGTTATCCTAAAAATATGATATAGACATAATACTAAGATAACAACTCCTAAAAATTTGTTATTAAGTAAAGATAGCATATACTAGAGCACAAAAATAAATAGGATTTATCCAAATCTGAAAAAAATCACAAATCATACATGTATTTTCCCAAAACTTATTTTCCCCCAAAACTTAATAATTTCAAACAAACTATAATTAGGGAATTTTTCAAAACAATTTCCATGGTGTCTCATTTCAATCCTCTATCTCCTTAATATATATAGCCCTGACATAACTGACATTCCCACTGATAACTTTAAGATTCTGAAAGATGCCAACTTCTCATTGATCGTTAAAGAAAAACTAAGCTATGGCCATAATAATTTTACTACTAAATGTATTGAGAATATGTAAAAAATATATATTTTATTTAAAACCTGGTTATAGATGATTTATAAATACATGAAATCCCTGTCAGACTATTAAATATTCATACCACAACTTTTCCTAGCACATTGCACAGACATAACTTTAACAAAATGAATAGCAGGGTTGGCGTTTCTAAGTAATACAATTTAAACATTTCCAATCATGGAAACAAGGTTTTCCCAAAAGCAGATTTTTTTTCTAAACAGTATTTTGTATTTTTGTATTTGGCATTTTGTATTAACCAAAAATAGTAATAATAAAAAATGCAGGAAGGGGAGGAGGGCGGGTGTTGGAGGGGAATGGGTGACGGGCACTGAGGTGGACACTTGACGGGATGAGCACTGGGTGTTTTTCTGTATGTTGGTAAATTGAACACCAATAAAAATTAATTAAAAAAAATAAAAAATAAAAAAATAAAAAATGCAATAGGAGCTATCCTATATTTCACATCAGAATATATTCTTTCTTGAAACTAAAAAAAAAAAAGAAAAAAGAAAAAAGCATTTACAAAGAGCAATCATTATTCTTTTCTTTTTTTAAATAAGCTTTGTGAACATATCTGGAAGATGATGATGATGGTAATAAAGACAACAAAAGTTTGTATGATTTAATCTAAGAAGCTTTTACTGGCAAGAAAAAAAAAATTCCCAAAGAGAATATCATTAAAACTTATTTATGAATCACCATCTTAATTTTAAATGCAGTGAGCAATTTTATGATTCTACTTTCACTACATGCAACAATTACTTCTCCAGAAAAAGACCAAAGCCCTTCATTCACTCATTCCCCCACTGCTGACCAACTATTCAACAACAGCTTGCACCAAGGCAAATTGGGTACAGCAAATACACTTCAGATCCACCCATACCATCCACCCATACCATCACAAGCTTCTACATACTCCCTCCATCCAAGTCTCAAGACTACTCATGGGTATTCTAATCCTTAAGTGAAAGACGATAGACTGAAAAATATATATGCATCATCTGTTAACTGGTAAAAAATATAAACACCAGTACCTGGAAGGCTCCAAGTCAACATAAAACCTTTTTAAAGTAATTTTAAAAGAAAGCAAAAATATGCAAAAAGATTAAACATTAAATATGAGATTTTTAAAAAATATTTTATTTATTTATTCATGAGACACACAACAGAGAGAGAGGCAGAGAAACAGGCAGAGGGAGAAGCAGGCTCCATGCCTGAAGCCTGATGAGGGACTCGATCCCAGAACTACTGGATCACGCCCTGAGCCAAAAGCAGACGCTCAACCACTGAGCCACCCAGGCGTCCCTAAATATGAGATATTTATTAATGGTGAGGAAAACAGATTATACACCTCAGATACTACTATGAAAAATCTGATATATAATTCCTGATTGATCGTATCAGGTAGAAAAAAATTTCAGGTTGCCAGACAGAAAATTCACCTTTCACAAATGCTAAAAGCTTAATCATAATGTTTCTATAATATTGGTCAAACCATACATTAACAGAGAAGAACAAATGTATATGCAACAAATTAGGTTATTAGATCAAATTTTGTTAGTTTTAAAAATTCAGGTAAAGCCTACACCATATAAAATTCAGATAATGGCAGTAAGGACAAACACTTGACAATGATGTATCAAAAGAAACAAGGTCTAACAATTTTTTTCCCTGCAGTGAAACACCCGTTAATAAGTTAAGATAGACCTTTTAGTCTCCTCCTGATATTTTTAGTAGTCAATTAGAAGAATTAAAATGTGAATACATTTGGAGTTTCCCAAACAAAGGATCAGATAGTAAGGAAGATAGGAAGTAATACAAAAAAGAAACTATCCATTATGTCTCAAGTCAAACAGCAAAACAACAGCAGGTTACCTCAATGTCATTTGTTAAAAAAGAATCCCTGAGTCAACCTTACTAAGTTACCTTAAATAAATAAGAAAAAAAAAATAATAAAGCCATATATTAGTGTTCTTCAGCCGATTTACTCATTTAATCCACAACTGCAGAGGGTCCGTGGGGCATTATGCCACTTACAATGGAAATTCTAAAAGAAGAGAAAAATATTCTTTGACCTCCAGGCATCTGGTAGTTAATGCCAGAAAAAGAACAAATTCAATACAGTACAGGTAATCCATCATGAGGAATTTAACACTCATAGAAGTTATAGATTGGGAAACCATTAAATGCTAGTGGTTTTTTGAAAAATATTGAGACTTTATGAGCAATAGGAAGTAAATATAGGCAAGGGGGAAAAAAGAAGATAAGAATTCAAGGACAGCAATAAAAAACAGGGAAGATAACTCAAGTAGAGAAGCACAAGCTGGAAGCAGAGCCATCTATGGAGAGAACGATGCTGCAGCAGAGGCCAGAGAAGGGGGCATGACATATGAGTGAGAGCTGGAGATGGCTGCAAAAGGTCTACCTGGAGCCTCTGAACCACAAGTCTTAAGGGACAGCAATCAACATCCAATGGGAATGTTTACCAAAATTATTGGCATATTATTTCATGAAAATAAGAGATTTAATACTTACCCGATTTAAATGGTTGCTCCTTAAAATAACCTGTAGTAGAGTTTTCTCAAATTCTTCTAACTTCTTGGAACACTTTTTAAGAATATGATTAGATAAGTGACAATCACTGATCAATCCAGCTAAAGTATCAATAGCATCTGCCCAAAAGCTTGAAAAAGGAAATTTGGGTTTACGGTAAAAAGTGATCAGGCCATCCAGCAACTGAAAAACAGAATCAGATACTGTGGAAAAGTCATTTTCAAAGTGGCTTAAGTCTGTTTTCAGACTCCCTGATTCTGTCAAGTTCTTCAGTTCAAGTAGACGTTGCAAGAATTGCATGTGGGAAAACACAGGATTTTCCACAGTGGCACCATGTCTTTTCACAATGGGCAGGGGCAGAAAGGGTGTGGGGGTGCAGGTCTCCACAAAATGCTGGGGCATCTCTGAAGGTTCACTTCTCTCCTCATTTGATAAATCACACCCAGAATCTTCCAGCTGACTTAATGTATTTTCAGAACTTCCAGATTCCTGAGCCTGCAACTGGGAAGTTGGGTCTCCTGAAACAGAAAGGAATAAGTGTTATCTTTCTGTCAATTTCTTCATATAAAAACTAGAGAAGGGCACCTGGGTGGCTCAGTTGGTTAAGTGTCCAACTCTTGAATTTGGCTCAGGTCACGATCTCAGGATTGTGAGATCAAGCCCCATGTCGGGCTCCATGCTGAATGTAGAGCCTACTTAGAAGTCTCTCCCTCTCCCCCCACCACCCGGCTTGTGCTTGTTCTTTCTCAACAACAACAACAATAAAACTAGACAGATTTTCTAACTTAAAATACTAAATGAAGAAAAACCTACTAAACATTTAAAAACTAGTAGCATAAAAATCAAAAAGAGGAAAAACTGTGAAAGAAATTGCTTAAGCTGACTACAGAATGAGCTCCGGTAGAAAGTAAAGGTGATTCCCCCATATTTTTTCAGGTCACTATCTCTCATCCAACTATGTGCCATTCTTGAAAGACACAGAGAAGAAACCACAAGACCTGAGGAGGTAACTGGTAGAGATTCCAAAAGGTAACTAACTACAGGGCAACAAGGTATATCCAGAGATAGAGATGTGCTCAGGACACTAGGAAAACAGGAGGACCACCAAACAGCGTGCCCTGGTTGGATTAGTGCATCTTAGAAGAGGTGATAGTGGAACTACTTTATAAAGCAAATGTAGGCATTCCAAGTTAAAAGTTAGGGGAATGCAGGAAGAGAATTCTATATACCAAAAGGTAAGAGCTAAAGTATAGACTCAAGAAGGAAAATAAAAGCATTTGTGTGTATAAGGAGCCATAAGTAGTTTGATGTTCATTTACAGAAAATATGAAGCAAGATACTAAAAGAAAGAAATATGTAGAGGTCAGCTCATCAAAGATCTTAGAAGGCATATAAAGGGGCTTAGAATATAGGAAGAGTGAATGTAATTCAAACTTAAATAATGTAAGACCCTTCTAGAAAAATTACACATCCACATGTATGCCTGATATATAAAAATAAGTACCTGTAAACAACTTATACATATGTGTGTGTGTACTTATAATTATTCAAGCAAACCTACATCTGTATCAAGAGAGATAAACAGATGGATAGGTAGAGTGAGATCTCATAGATCCTTGGAAGGATCAGAATCTTCTGATACTGACTGAGAGATACTGCAGTTAAAGCTAACCTAGTAATTTTAGGTCATTCTTTGACAGAGATGCCATCATAAACACAAATAAGTTTACTGTCTATAAAATGATTATCAGTAAAATATACACACAAAATTGAGAAATTCTCATTGAATGTTCTAAAGTACATGCATATATTTATGAAACCAAGGCTGGGAAATATTGCTGCCAGCAATGAAAGACACTAAATAGTGTAATGCAGGAAAGAGAAATGGCTTTATTTTTCATTTCACAGATCACTCCCTCTATTGGCTGCATGAAAGGCAGATTTGAGGAGGACACAATGAGACATTGAAGGATGTCCTAATATCAGATGATGAAAGAAATGAACCATGCAGTTGCTGTGGAAAAGAAAGGAAGGGGCTGACCAAGGAAACAAATATAAAACATCAAAATATAATCTAGAAGCCAGCGAACTGATTAGGTATGGACAATGAAGTTGAGGTAGGAATAAATTTCTCCTTTGTTTCTGACTCAGGTGACCAGGTAAATGACAGCACTACTAATTGAAATGGTAAAAACACAGACAAAAAAACTGGCTTAGGAGAAATGATGGGAGTTCAGGTTTGGTCTTATAAACTGCGAAGCAACTGGAGAAACTCTAGGCAAAGAGACTGACCTAGAAATTGGTCCCATGAGCCTAAGGGTGGGGAAAAAGTCCAGACTGAAAATACATTTTTAGGAGTCATCAGTATGTAGGTGGTACATGAAATCATGAAAATGGTTATGATCACTTGGAAAGAGCATAAGAAGTGACTAGAACAGATCAAAGAGGGACCTTGAGGAGTATCAATATTTGAGGGCTGACTAGAAAATAAAAAATAATTAAGGAGAAGGAACAATTAAAGAGGTACAAAAAGAATAAAAATGACTGTGTTATGAAAATCAAGGACAAAGTTTCAAGGAGAATTACATGCAATAGAGAAGTCCATAAAATACAAAGCTGAAAAAAAAAATATGTTGGAATTACTCATTAGAAAATCACCAGTGATTGGATCCACAGAAGCCTTGCTCAGGCAGGGTGGTGGACAGAGGCCAGAAGGCAATAGGAGTGACTGGGCAGAAAGTCAGAGAAGATTGGCTGAGGCTTCTGAGGAGTTGGATCAGGAAAGTATAAAATGGGAGATAATTGCAGGCAAATGTGGCATGTCAAATTAGGAGAAGCTTGAGCAATTATAGACTAAGAAGAAAAAAACAACACAGAAGCAAAATTTGGAGTTATAAGAAAAATTTAAAAAGCCAGGTGAGGCCTGGCCTTGGAAAAGGCAGGGGGAGACTGAGTCAAAGACCCCAGTGGATAGGTTGTACTTAATGATACAGGATGCAGAAGTAATTTTTTTTTCTTTGAGGCTAAAAGAAAGAGAATGAAAATGTATAGGAGATGTAAAAAAAAGAATACAAAAAAAATACCCTTAGCATACAGGAAGTTAAAGGAGATTTCACCAGAGTCATTTTTTAAAGTTAGAGATGAGGGGATACTGGTTGATCAGGGCATGGGAAGAATGATGAGAGGAACCCTCCTCATCTTACACTGGAAATCTATCTGATTTGTTGCTCTTTTGTCCCTCAATACAAATAGAAGGTGATGATGAAGCAAAATGAGAAGATCAGGCTTTGATTTAGAGTTCATTCAATTAACAAATGTCTGCTATAACCACCAGAAATGTGCAACTATGTGCTTGCTAATTATCACGACAGGATCTGTACTCTGTGGTAAGGGGATAACGCAGTAAATTCATAAATGTGGTGGTAACCCAAACAGTGAACTATTAGCAAAGCATTTAACTATATGTGACTATTTCTATACTAAAACAGGCACACACAGCCTGCTCATTTTAAGCCACCAGACAATTTTTTTTTTCTTATGAGCAAGAATAAGTATTTGAAATGACTTCTCACCCTTCACAAAAGGGTGAGGGATTACAGTAATTATTTAGATAGATTATATTTTTCTTTCATGGAATTCAAAATGGTTCTTCACTAAGAAAGTGAACATAAGTTTAAATATTTCATGAACCTACTCAACTTTCCATCAAGGTAAGCTGAACTTCATGGATGATGATTTTACAGAAGACATAAAATGAATTCTACCAACAACCAGACTGGGAAGCAAAAAGCTGTTTTCTTGTTTCTGCTTTTTACTCCTCATTGGCGTTATCTCCTGGCAAGTCATAACCATTCCATCCCATCTCCTTCAAGTGCTGATAGGTACATATTTGCCAGGAATAGTTCTACAAGTGCATGTATTCTGGGCATAGGAATATACACTGACCATCACACTCCCTGGCTGCTTCATTTCTACACCTGCAGAAAAGACTGATGAGGGCATATGTTGAAGATGCCAATGTGGGAAACCACACATAGAGCAATGTCCTCTCGGTGCCCTAAAGTAATGCATAAACTCCACGAGCAAGGACCACAGTGAGCCTTCATGCAATATGGCTTACAGTATTAAAGTCACTCTGTCAAAATTAATAGAAGAATCTCATATTCACATTTCACTTTACAAAGCACTTTCACATAAAATAATTCAATTGTTCCCAACAACCCTTGAACATGTGTTATTATTATCCCTAATTTACCAATAAGGAAATGCAGCCTCAACTTGATTAAGAGGTCTAAGAAAAGCCACAGAGGGAGAAGTGAAACCAATTACTCGGTTCCAAGTCCAATCATCTTCTAACCACAGCAAAAGGCTTGTGTGTTCCCATGCCAGCTTCTGTACATACCCCTGGCTCTTTAAATGGGTCTTACAGAACTCATTCTACTCAGATTCTACTCATTTGCTTGGATGACTTTTCTCAAAATAAATCTTGAAGCTTGACTAACAAAGCATCATACCCAAAGGAGAGAAGAGAAAATGAAGCCATGCTACTGCAACTTTCTGTAATTTCTGTTTTTCCAGAAGGGACTAAGGTGAAGCAGTAGTCAAATGATGTTTCTCTCTTAATTTGTTATTGGGCTTAAGGGATTGAGGACTGTAATTTCTCTCCAAGTTATTGGAGATGATCTAATCAACATATTTGTCATTAGATTTAAAGAGACAGTAAAGTACACATACACAGATCCTGATCAGAGTCCAGCACATATTAAATGCTCAGAAATATTATCTATTATTTTTAAATGATAATAGATACCAAGAATCTAAATTATGCTAAAGCATGACATCATATATAAAAGTGCATAAAATATCAATTAAAATTACAGATCCTGTCTAAAATACCCTATAGTCCCTCTCTTATTACCCCAGAACTCAGGCTTACAATTCCATTTCACTGGACCTTTGTTTCTTCATCTTCTTCCAATTGTTAAATTCCATCCTAATCCCACTTACCATTTATGAGTAGATCTCAAGCACACTCAACAAAACAGAGCTGTGCCCGCCAGCTACACATCCCACCCCTGAATCAAATGTATTTTCTGCTGCACCCCAAATTGTCACATCCACATCAATTCTTGATACCTTTTGTCACCCATTTCTACAGTCCCTACATTACTTATAAATTTAGACCCATAGAACCAGCTGTCTAAAAGACATCCATACACCTTTAAAATTCCATCAACTTTTTGTTTATAAAACTGTACAAATCATCTTCATGCACTGCACACATAAACATACAATTCTTGTTTGTACAGCATACAGCCAATTTCAGCCAAGAGCAAAACTATTCCTCTAATCACCAGGCCCGAGTGAGGGATCACCCTAGGCAACTTTCTTCCACCATCCACATAGAGTGAAATGCCATGTCCTGCTGATTCTACCTTCTGTACCTGTATTAGTCAGGACCCTCCAGAGAAATGGAAACAATAGGATATATACACAAGAGAGGGAGAAAAGAGATTTATTATGAGGCATTGGCTCACGTAATTATGGAGGTTGAAAAATCCCAAGATTTGTAGTCAGCCAGCCAGAGACCTAGGAGAGCAATGGTATTATATTCCAGTGAGTCTACAAAGGCCTACAAAGAGGAGCTGGCAGTGTAAGTTCCAGTCTCGAGCCCCAAGGAGAGTCAATGTTTCAGGTCAAGTTCAAAGGCAGGAAGAGACCAATGCCCCAACTCAAAAGGCAGTCAGGAAGAAGGAATTCACTCTTACTCAGCCTTTTTGTTCTCTTCATGAGTTCAACAGATTGGATCAAGTCCATCCACACTAGGGTAGGTGGTCTGCTTTACTCAGTCTATTCAAATGTTCATCATGTCTAAAAATACTCTTACAGACATATCTACAGTAACACTTGACCAAATACTGGGCACTAGGTGACCCCAGCCATGTTAACACATAAAATTAACCATCATTACATATGTGAACCTATTCTTCCCTTCTCCCCTCCCCTGCTCTAGTTCACACCATCATATCTCTTGAATTGATCACTGCAACACCCTTGCCTAACTGATCGACCTGCCTTTGACTCTGTCTTCTTCTAGGCCATATTCTGAACTGACCTAAGAGTCATCCTGCTGAAATACTAATTTGATCACAGGATTATCATCCTTAAAACCTTCCAAAGGCTTCCTTTACCAGATAAGAGTCCTCTAAGATCCTCAGCTTGGCCCATAGATTCTTTCACTGTGTGGACCCTGTTTACTTTTCCAGCCTTGTCTCCATCCTCACTCTTACTTATGTGTAAGTAGTATGAAACCCTTACAGTTTACCAAAAAACACCAAACTAATTCATCTAATTCTGCATTTGCACAAGGTGTTCCCACTAAGTGATATGTTCTGATACAATAACCCAGAGATGGACTGATTCTTCAAATCCTGATTCAAATGCTCTGTGAAACTTTCCCTGCTCTGCCCTACGCAGAGGAAATCATTCCCCATCTGGGCTATCATGGACCTTACGCATACTTCCATTACTGCACTCATCAACCTGTTCTTGGAAGGGAGAGATTCTTGAGGACAGACACAGAGTTTGTTAATCTGGGAATTTCTATTGCCTGATGCCTGCCCTCCTACATAGTTGGTGGTGTGAATATGTAGAATATATATATTAACAAAAAGTGAGATCAAATTGCATCTCTTCAAATGAACTGAAATGTTATCTCAGGCATATATAACTTGTCAACACCAACTATGATTTTTTGGTATTAATAATAGTCACTCATATGTATTGATGAACCGAACAATTTAAAAGTAGTGTTCACGCCACCTGGTGGTCAAACAGAAACTGCTATTTTAAAGTACCACACAATTCTGAAATGACAATGTTTCACTTTGAAGGAATTGTTTGTCTTCTGCCTCTGGAAGGATGTATTTTACCATATCACAAAGCACATTTGAGAAGTGCTGACAAAGAAAAGCCTGCAGTTTTATTTAATCCCACTCCAGCAGCTGGCATCATAATTCTAGTTTTGAATACCAAGAGAGACAGCAATGTCAAATGCATGAAATTATAAGCCAATGGAATGATTCATCTTAACAGAATTGTCTTCACTGCATTACATTCACAAGACAAAACACTGCATTTGTGTGTCAGCTTGGTCCAGGACTACTTGACAGTGCAATTCCTCCCATGCTGAGTGCCCAGATTCTGAGTTTTCCTGGTTGTCCCCATCTCTCTCTCCCAAGCCACTGACCTGGCCAATTTAAACCTTCCTCATTGTTGTCTTTGACTTTCTCTTCCTATTCCAACTTCATGGGTGTCCCTACCATTCCTAGAGCCGAAAAGAACTCTGTCAGGCAGATGATTTTCAAATTTCTACCTCTAAATCCTACCTCCTCTCCCAAGCTCAAGTCCCTAGGTCTCAGCGCTTTAAAACACGTAAGTCCAAAAGAAACTGCATCCTTCACTTCCACTTGGCCTGAATTCCCTGAAAACACCGCTACCATTTCCTGTCTCCATCATGTGTAACCTAAGGGTCAACACTACTGACTCCTTCCTAAATCCCCATGTACATTCCAATGACAAGTAATATTGATCCTGCCTCACTCTTCTGTTTCTTAGATTCACTAAGTTTGTTCCCATTTAGGGCCATTCCTTCTGCCTGGGATGCTCTCCCCACTCTGAACCCCAATTTTCTCAAGGCTGGTTCCTCGTTATCATTTCAGTATCTGTTAAAATGTTACTTCTTTAGAGAGACCTTATGTGACCACCCAATCTAAAGAAGCCACCACACCAGTCTCTGTCACATCTCCCTGTTTTAATTCTCTAAATCTCACTTGTCACTACCTGATCATTTCCTACCAGTATAACCTGTCCCACCCACAAAATCTACACTCCACAACAGTCTTGGACTGACTGGTTTATTACTGCCATATCTCAGAAACTGGAATACTGAGTGAGAGATCTCAAAAGAAATTTATTATATCAATAAACACCTTTTTTATTTTATCTCCTTTTTCCCCATGCCAAAATGATTACATGTAAGATATGGGCAATGACTGGGCTGTTCCTGTCTCCAGCTCCTCCCTCCTCCATGCAACCCTAAACCCAATGCCCAATTACTGTGCCCAAATAACCTATGTGTCAGATCACCTAAAGGAACCACTTTCAGAAAGCATACTGGTTGGCACATACATAGCACACACCCAATAAATGCTAGTTTTTCTTCTATTTTCCTACTGGAAAATCTCCAAAGGCTCCTCGCTGCCTATAGAATAAAGCATGTTTTCCACTGTCACACCTCTTAATAGGCTCCAACCTAGTTTTTCATCTTATTTTCCAGAACACCTCTTCATGCTCTGTTTGCCACAGTCAAATTAGATCATTTGCCAGCAGATTCCTATGTCTGTGCTTTACACTGTTCCCTCTTGCCTGAAATACCCTAGTATTCATAGCTTTCTAAATCCTACCCATTCTTCAAATCAGCAACATCCTCCAAAAAGACTTTCAAAAGTCCTATTCTTTAAGTCAAAATAATCACTCTCTCTCCTCTAAACGTCAGTATCTTTCTCTGGACCATAGTCTCATTGGGTATAATTAGTGATGTGATCTTGCTCCCAATATAGTGTCTGATTCTATGGGCACCTATCTCTCTACATTCTCTACATTGTTTATACTGAACAGCTACTAGAGAAAAAGGGGCTGAATAAATGAGCAACAGAATCACTCTAATGGGAAAGAGTTTTTAGGACAAAATTAGAAGCTGATAAGAAAAAGCAATTTCTATTTGGATTCAGTCATTTGGGGGCAAAGATATGCAGTATAAGTAAAAAGCATGGTCCTAATTTCATTTCCTAACAAACAGGAAATGTCATGTTGAGAAACCATGAACACATATATTATAGACTTACAGAATAACATCAAACCCATGAAAATACAACCTTTTACCACATGAACCAATGAATCTACCTGCATAACTTGCATTCATCAGTGTAGATGTTATGAATGCCAAGTAGAGCTGGTAAAAACAATACAATCATGGACATCAGCAATACACCCCATTCACTGGCTTCCCAATGTTGTGAATGCCCAATGATACAGCAGTTTACAATCTGGACCCTATTAGCTTTCCTGTTGAGATCATACACATCTCCAAGCTCCCCTTGACCAAGTCTCTTTCCGAAAGAATTTACCTGAATTTGTTCACACTGAGCCCTTGATGCCATTGCTCTTGACCAGAGTTCCAACAGCTCACATGGGTACTGTTGACAGGTTACCTTCAAGCCAGCATGGTCCCCCAAGCCCACCCTGCTAGACAACTGAGGTTGGCATTCATTTTGACTGATGTGTCTATCTACTTTACTCTATCAAAAATCAGAATCACTGGGATCTTTTATCCAGTGCAATTTTTCCCAACCTATAGCACCATAAGGGAAACGTATTAAAATTAAGTATTCCTAGGTACAATTAATCAGTGTTTCCAGGAGATGGCTCCAGGAACTTGTGTTTTAAATAAACATCTCAGGGGAGTCTCATAATTGAGTAAACCTCAAGAACACTGCTTTGCACTACTCCCAAACTTACGCACTCAGCCTGCTTCACGTGTTTCTTGCTGAGCTACAGGTCTCCTACTTATGAGATCTTACAGTGGTGGTTTTCAACCTTACCTGCACATTTAAGTGACTTTGGAACATTTCAAAATTCCAATACCAGACCACATTCCATGCTGAGTATCATGCCAGAATCTCGGGTAGAACCCAGATATCAATATTTTTTAAAGCTCCCCAGGTGACTGCAGTGTGAGAACCACTATCTTAGATTAATATATATATTTGTTCTGCTTTCTTTGGATGGCAGAGGAGTGTGGCTCATTCATGCCATCTTCAAATCTTCCAGAAATGTCTATTTCCCTCTTTATCTATTCATGTTTAATTCACATTTAATCTTTCAGGGTTCAGCTGGTATTCTATTTCCTTTTCAAGGTCATCCCTGCCACTGTATTTTCTACTTTGTAAAAGTAGAGCCTTATACATTCTAGCTGTCTCCTTCCAACCATATCTAAGCCAGTGTCACATCCCTTATGGACCACAGCCCTGGACTCCTACACAGCAGTCTGCTTCTCCTCCCACTTACATTCTCCACACAGCAACCACAGCAAAAAGTTCAAAGCTCCTGCTTCATGCTCACCAAAGGATTCCCACTGTGCTTCAAGTCCTACCTACTGGAACAAGCCCTGCATAGTCTGTACTCCTGGCCTCTGTCTGGTCTCATCTCACTCCCTCTGCTCTTTGTCTGCTTACTAAATATACAAGCTAGTTCCTGCCTCAAGGGCCACTCAGATGACCCTGCTCAAAAACCTCCTTCTCAATGAAATCTCTCTGACCACCCAGTTTGTTAGTAGCCCTGCCCCATCCACAGGCATTCAACCTGGTTTATTTTTTTCACAGCTTCTAACACTTTCAGAACTTTTCCTGCTTGTCAGTTTGTTTGTTTTTGTCTAACTTCTCCACAGAAATATCGATTCTGTTTCTTCTCTTTTTTACCACAACCCCCAGAGATCAGTTTTTGTTGAAGAAATGAATCAACTAATGAATGAATAACCATGAATAAATATAACCCCAAATGAAACTATATACATCATATGTAGTGTCCTTCTATCTGTCTACCTCAGGAGATCTTGCCTCTCTAACCAGATAGTAAACTCACAAGAGGTAGCAAGTAAACTATTTCTTTTCCAACCTTGAAAGTCAAGCACAGTACTGAATAGACATCATATATTTAAGTACTTACTTGTTGACTATTTGAGCTATTTTAGAAGATCCTCAATATTGTATTGAAAAAGATAAGTTGGTTTTTTTTTTTTTAATTTTATTTATTTATGATAGGCACACAGTGAGAGAGAGAGAAGCAGAGACATAGGCAGAGGGAGAAGCAGGCTCCATGCACCGGGAGCCTGACGTGGGATTCGATCCTGGGTCTCCAGGATCGCGCCCCGGGCCAAAGGCAGGCGCCAAACCGCTGCGCCACCCAGGGATCCCGATAAGTTGGTTTTTTAAACTGACTTTCAGTTACCTGTAATCTTCTGACCCATAAGCATCCACATCTAAATTATGTTTACTATATCACACCTGAATAAGCATAACGAGAAGTCTCTCATTTTAATTCACCTCTCCGATTTTTTCATGTTTCAATTCCATTCTCTAAATTACACCCATCTTAAAAAGTACCATGCAACTTGTAAATCTATGATTGCAGGCATTGCCTGTATGTGGCCATTGAACTGCCTAATATGGAGTCAAACATATTTTTGTGTAACCGATGTACATCTGTTCAGATTAAGCAGAAAGAGATCTCAACCAGGTAAGTGCTACAGGGATGGTCTAAGCCTAAGCCTTAACTGCATCTCTGGAAATAAGGCCTTCCTCTGACTAGAATGTTTTTTAAAGCCTGCCTTGTATAGGCTCATGGTTATGGGTTTTGGTTTCAAGATTTTATTATTATTAATTTTTACATGTGATATATTGAAACCAGTCCATGAAGTCTAGGCTTTGTTAAATAGTGGGGCACTTGGATAGTTCAGTCAGTTGAGTGTCCAACTCTTGGTTTTAGTTCAGGTCACAATCTCATGGGTCATTAGATAAAGCCCCATGTTAGGCTCCATGTTCAGTGGGGAATCTGCTTGAAGATTCTTTTTGCCCCTACCCCTGCTCATGCATGGCCCTGTGTGCATGCTCTCTTTCCCAAATAATCTTTTAAAAGAAACCTATCAAATAGATACTGTGCATGACTAGAACCAGTGTTTTACTCTAAAACATTACTGATGATCATAGATCCTAAGGAAATTGCTTTCTATGATGAAGAGGTAAATAAAACACAAAATTGAGGCAATCACAGTTATTTTGCTAGTTTCATTTAAAATACTATTTATACCCATGGGAGGGCAATACTACCTTATAATACCCCCTTCTTATTTATTTCAGAATCATTAACAGGTCAGTCTGTTCCCAGGTAAATGCTAAACATATAGCTTCACACAATTAGGCTTCCCCAAAACATTTATCCAATCCCCTTTAATTTTCAGCTTTGGTGACTAAAGATAATGTTTCTCTCAAGTGCTGGAGATGCTAAGCCATAACATACATCTATCATCCTTTCAAAGGATGTCTTTCAAAGCCTTGATGTCTATCTCCTCAGAGTGCTAGCAGTCTCCATCATGTCTGTTGACCCAGGTGAGAGAACCCAGGTGAGAGGAACCTGCTTCAGGATCCTCACTGACCTTTGAAGGCTCAGAAATCAGCACTCCTTTTCATACAGAGATGTC